>NC_092198.1:700000-740000 GCF_043641665.1 Enoplosus armatus
TGTGGTTTTGATTTGCTCGGCGTTATGCTGATGAGGTTGCCGCTCCCTCTCAGGGGGATTCACGCCGACACAGTTTTACCAAATTTCTCCAGCGAGGGTCGTTGGAACTGTGATTCAGGAGTCTCGGGGGAAATAAGCATGCAAGGTGCTGCTGCTGTTTGCCCGTCAGGCAAAGTAATATCCTCAGCCTGTAATCTCCTCTGGGCCGGGCCCAGGGACGCCTGCACCCCCGGGACTCTGAGCGACGCCCAGGGAGAGTCTGCTGGGGTTTATGAGGCCATTGTCACAGAGCGGTCACACTCAGAGTCAATGTCCTCATCGCACAGATGGTGAACAACACAAAGCAACAGAGACTGGGGGGGGGGGGGGGGGCAGCTCTGTGGGGCTAACGTCAGCATGCTAACATGCTCACAATGACAATGCTAACATGCTGATGTTTAACATAATGTTTACCATGTTACCCATCAGCCTGTTAGCATGCTAACATTTACTAATTAGCAGTAAACACACTTGAAGTACAGCTGATGTCATCAGTCCTGCAGGTGTCTGTTCAGGACTGACGAGTGTTTCCAGCTTACGTTTGGAAATGTATAAAATGTTTTTCACCTCACAGCGACTCAGCTGGATGAACTGACTTTAGTGTTATAAATGCTGCTGTGACAGATTCAGGTGTGTTCAAAATCCTCTGATGTGGATCAAACAACTGCACTGACACTGACCTGGAGTCTGTTCTTTTGTCCAAACCAAAGAAAAATGTTTTAAAAAGCCTAACTGTTTACCTTTTAACTGTTTAAATTGTGCAGGAAAAAACTCCTGATGTCCATTCATTTAGTTCATTAACTCCACATTTGGGGTGAAACACTGAATTTGCACTAATATTAGAAACATTTAAGGGTAATTGAAGTGTACATTTTGTAAATTCAAGCAGCTTAAATTTCAGTAAGTCTTGTTTTAGAGGTGTTTAGTTTTTCACATTAAAGGGCAAATGAAGGAAACATTTGATGAAGATGAAGGTGTGTTTTCAGCGTAAATGAAGGATTCGTTGTTTTAAGGGATTTGTTTGCAGACCAGATCAGATGACTGCGTCTCATGTTGGGTTCAGGTCTGCAGCCTCTAAAGGATCCTTCTGGACTGAATCCACATTAAGTTTAAAAGCTTTTTTTTATTTTTCCCCCCCCCATTTAAATAATGTCTCCCATCATCTCTGTAGATGAACTTCTCGTCTGCAGGAGTCAGACTGGGTCTCTACTGCCCCCTGCTGTTACATAACAACACATACAGGGTGACATCACAGGTCCATTTTCATGTTAAACACACACACACACACACACACACACACACACACACACACACTCTGTACTGCAGCAGCTTCAGTTCAATAATCTTACAGACGCAGAACAATAAATATTCTCGATCAAACATCAATCAATCCACTGTCATCTGTAAGAGCAGGTGAACCATCAGACAGCAGGTTGTTCAGTGGTGAGAGGAGGTCAGAAACAGAAAGATAACAAGAGAAGAGGAGGCTGGTGGTGGCTGTACTGGTTGTACTGGTGTGTTTGGGGGGTGGGGTTTGTACAATAGGTTAAAGAGCAGAACATGATGGATATGATCTCATTAGAAGAGGGAAGCCGGGCTTTAATTTCCTCTCTGTGCTTCATCTTTATTAACGTCAGACGGCCGGTCGATGATCCGGCCTCCAACACAGAAACCAGAGAGGGACATCAGGTGAAACCAGGTTCAGTCTTAACAGTCTTAGGGAGTCCAGGAGGGTCGGGGTCGGGCTCAAGGACACGCTGGCAGTGTGGGGATCAAACCTGCAGGTCAGCACCATCACTTCTGTCGTTTTATTTAATTCTGCATGAAACTATGAAAATAAATGTTTTCAAAATCCTACGTTTGACTTTTTGACTGACTTTCGATATTTAACGAGACTCAAATGACTGTGAGCGTCCAGTCAAACTAACAATAACGTCCCCACAGCGACAGGAGAATAACTGTGGAGGACAAATATGAAATCTCACAAACCGCCCCCCCTGACCTTCAGGCTACTTCCTTCATGTGCTCCCCATGAACACAAACACTGAAGCTGCTTCACATTGAACATGCAGACGGGTGTCTGTGTTTGTCCTTCAGGACAGCAGATGAAGGATGATGGTGTTGGTGTGATCTGACAGTTGGGTGGAGCTCTGCTCTGATGGACTGATGGCCGCAGTCTTCACACTCACGATGTTAATGACTCAACTTAATTAGATTAACAGGAATAATGTCCGGTCCAAACAAAACCTGAAGGAAGGTCCTTTAAAGTTCCCTCTCAGAAAGTCACGATGCCTCACAGAGAACCATAATCAAATGTGTAACAGGGGTTGTATAAAACCCACTGTGGACTATTCCACCCCACCCCTATCAGTGGCAGTAATGGACTGAACCATGCTGCACCTGGTCTGTCTGAGTCAGTTCACAGTGTTGAACTGACTGCAGACCAGGTGCTGGTTCTTTTGTTTGTTCCTGCATGAAACTGTAAGTTGGCCCTCATCGTTGTTGTTTGTGTGGTTACGTCTTAATCCGGCTAACAGTTAGCATTCCTTTAAGCTAGCACTGCAGACCCAGAGGCAGCGCGGTGCTTTGTTGATGTAATCTTTAGAACTGGACCAATTTGTGTTGTAAATCTTCAGTATGTTGTTCAAGTTATTAAAGGTTTCCTTTTTGTGATGAATGCATCAGTATTACACCTGTAGTCCTCAGGTGACGTCACACACTGAAGGCTCTGTGCTACATGTTCCACATGGAAACAGGTGGAGTTCACCTTTAAGGCTTCGAGGCCGTCAGTCACTCACACAGTACAGCCGGCTCCGCCCACACGGGGGATAATTGCCATAATTTCATCTGAGTGGTCGACACACATGTCAGCCTCTCTGACGGTGCCCAGGGGGGGGTCAAAGGTCAGGTCCAAGCTCAGTGCTATGAGTGGGGGGGGGGGGTCGATCCATGAACACAGGAACTCACAGTGACAAAACATTTCAGCTGTTTTTTTCTGTTGTGATCTGTTATTATTATCATTATTATTATTATTAGTTTTACCCTCCTGATCTTCAGGTCGTATGTCTTCATTTTATTAAGATTTCACAGAAATGTGTTGAACATATTGATGACAAACAGACAATCGTAAATATTACAGTTGTACATTCAGAGGAGTCCCAGTCAACATCCAGGGGCTCTGACGAAGATGAGGTTAATTCAGTTCTTCATGATGAAGGCCAGTGGGGGAGGCTGAGGGGGAGGCGGGTGAGGTTGATTAAAGTCGACCTTGAGTGGAAGAGAGACGATGAGGAGTAATGACTGAGAAGACCAAAGGAAATCAATGAGCAGGAGATCGATGACGGTTATCACTAATTTCTAAAGAAGAAGAAGGTGGAGACGTCATTGACCGCCCCCCCCCCCCCCCCCCCCCAAATCGGTTATTTCAGGTTATTAATTGAGAAGAAATGTTCAGCTGGCTGGTGGAGGAGATCCAGCCAATAAGCTTAGCTCTAAATAAATAAGTGTGAAGAGGAGAAACAGAGGGGATTGTGGGTAAGTGAGAGGAGTGTCCTGCTGCACCAATCAAAGGAAGTGGTTCACTCAGGGTCAGACTGAAAGGACATGAAGTGGAAGAAATACTTCAGCTTCATATTAAGTTTATTAAATAGCTCATATTAAAGGTCGTGCATGTGACCCGTCCTCCGACCGTTACCCTCCAGTTACTGCTGACAGTGGTGCAACAAGTTCATTTACTGAAGTCAAGCAGCAATACCACAGTATAAGTAAGTATAAGTCCTGCATTCAAACTTTCACTTAAAAGTACTTAAAGTACAAAAAAAGTAAAAGTACTCATAATACAGAGTGGTTGCTGTTATTGGATCATTATTATTGATGTATTAATATGTAAGCGGCACTTTAATGCTGTTGTTGGTCCAGGTGGAGCTCATTTTAACTACTTCCTATACTTTTGGTAGTTTAATCTGTAACACTTAAATTTAAAAAAATCATATTTTAAACTGACCTTGTTTTGTAAATTAAAAAAGTTTACGCTTAAATAAATGTAGTGAAATAAAAAGTACAATATTCCTCTCTGAAATGTCGAGAAGTAAAAGTATAAAGTAGCATAAAATGGACATACTTCAAAAAGTACAGTACTTGAGTAAAAGTACTTAGTTACTTTCCACCACTGACTGCTGATACAAACACATTTAACATGAAAACCTCCTGCATGTCTCAGATTTTCAGTCTCTCAGTGAACATTTGAAGACGTCACCTTCAACTCTGAGAAACTGACATGGACATTTTTCATATTTTTGGACATTTTAAAAAGCAAGTGATGTATTCGTAAAACAATACCAGTGTGAATGATGTCAAGTCACATGATATCACTGTCACGCAGCATTATGGGATGTGTTGTGTTTAATTCATGACCATGAGACGTCACGTGACTCTGTTTTATTTCCACACTGACTTGTGAAACATCAGATCAGAAGCTTTGAGTCCTCTCGGTGTTTGAGGTTGAGTGTATCAGAGTTTGGACGCTGGTCTCTGCTGATTGGCGGGCGTGGGTCGCCCCCAGAGTCGGAGCCGGCTGACTCCTCCGTCCGGGCTGATGATGAGACGAACGTGGCTGACGGGGGGGCTCGGGGTCAGCTGGGCCTCGCTGAAGAGGTGCCTGTGATGAGGACGAAGCTGCAGGAAGACGAGAAGACAAACACTTGTGTGAAAAGTAAAATTGTTCTTATAGTTTTTATAACTGTCTCTACTGTTTTTTTTTATTTATTGTATCTTGGTTTTTCTTAACTATGTTTCTTGCTATTGCACCATCCTGCTGCTGTAACATTACAAATTTCCCCGCTGATGCATTAATAAAGGATTATCTTATCTCTTATCTTACATTTCTAAGTGTTTGTTGTCAAAAAGAGATAACTACTGAATGAAGTTATCAACATACATTTTGCTGTGTAAATATGAATCATAATGGTGTCGGCACGCTGAATTAATGCCCCAAACAGATGTTATCAGATGTTACGTCAGTATCTCCACACGAGTCACCCAAAATATTTACAATTTGAAAAGAAACTCCCTGAATGACAAATTGATCAATATTTATTCAATATTTAAGTTATATTGAATTTTCCTCGTCGCTGTGAGTCCTGAGACGAAACAGACGCTTTCCCATCTGTGAGGTTTGTTGGCTGGCGGCCATCTTGGCAGACGATGGCGTTTTTTACAAATTTGGGTGAAATTCAACTTCAGCAGAGCGAGTTACTGTCTGCCAACACATGAAGCTCGATATTTAAGCAAACAGACACTTCATGATTCCTTCCCATCTGTCAACAGGAACAATACCTGAATATCTAATTAATTACACTAGATTTCTCTTGTTCATCCAGAGAACCCTGAGGGGGTTTTCATGGTTCACGTTTTAGTAAAAGTACAAAATATACCAAAGAGAGCAAATGGAAATGATTTCATCGATGGAGTCAACATACTTTCTGAGGGGGAAGAAGGACCTGCCATTTCCCAGAATTCCACCTGGTCCTGATGCACTGAGCCTCCTCCTCAGGGGTCAAAGAACAAGCCTCGATCCTGCAAGAGTCCGGGAAGTTACCTGCATGCAAACACAGATGATGTTCCTCGGCTCATGAATGAAACGTCAAGATGTTTTCTAAACAGCAGTTGAGCTTTGTGTCGACCTTTGAAGTGGTTGGTGTCGACTTCGATGCTGCTGATCGCTCCAGGATGACCGAGACGAAACACCGCCCACTCCCAGCCGGGGACCTGCAGGATCCCCTGCCTGTCCGCCTGCAAGACAACCAGCAGGGAGGCGTTTAGCGTCCACACACTTAAACTGTTATTCGTGTTCACACGACGGCCATTTTAGGGAACGCCGGGACGTTTGTAGAGAGAGAGAGGACAGTGTGTGTTCAAACCTTCAGGTGTTTGGGTCTGTCCAGTCTGCGGGCCGTTTCCCAGCCGTCGGCCATGTTGACAGCTCGGCCGAGACCTGCAAACACAGCATGCCGGTGTCACCGGTGTCACCGGTGTCACCAGTCCGCCCACAGTCAGCTGGGAGCAGCAGAAGAACTGACCTCACATAATGTAAAACTAATGCATAAAGAATTTGTGCTGATTCCAACCAATCATGTTGCGAGGATGCCCAAAGTGGGCGTCGCTGTAGCCGAGGCAGACCCCCCCATTGGTCAGAGCCACCAGGTCGACGTCTTGGTCGGGGGAGACAGAGGACCAGTCTCTCTGCCCAACACCGTACACCCGCAGTCTGGCTATCCCCCCATCTGATGACACACAACCGTACTGATAAAGTAATGTGTATTATTATGACATCATAGTGTGTGTGTGTGTGTGTGTGTGTGTGTGTGTGTGTGCGTACCTGGGTACATGTTGAGGCGCAGGTGTGTGACCCTGTGGTTGAAGTTGACCTTGAAGTAGTTATGGCAACAGTCGGAGTAACCAGGCTTCAGCTGCGACACACACACCAGCTCCGGCCACGCCTCCGAGCCCAGCTGTCAATCAAACCACACGTCACACCTCAGCTGTCAATCAAACCACACGTCACACCTCAGCTGTCAATCAAACCACACGTCACACTTCAGCTGTCAATCAAACCACGCATCGCACACCTCAGCAGACCCCCAGTGTTACCACGGTGACAGACTCGCTGTCATGTTACCATGGTGACCAGCTGGTGACTTGCTGCCTGTCAGTGTTACCTTGGCGATCACATGAATGTCGGCGTTACCTTGGCGACAGCAGCCAGCTGACTGTCGGAGGCGGCCGTGCCGGTTCGGTCTCCTTCCAGGGTGAAGGTGGGTGGTTTGTCTGGTGATTATACACATTATATACATATTATATGTTAGTTTCACCATCGCTTCTCCATCATGGCCACTTTATTAGGAACACCTGTCCAATACAACAGCTCTGCTGTGACATCTGTTTTCATGAAGCTCATGATCCGTTTGACTCGATGACTAATTTCAGATCCTTTGTTTGAAAAACAGTTTACAGTAGTTTTGTAAACTAATGATGAGACACACTAGAACCTGCAGGAGGGTTAGTGTAGGTCGCAGCGGCTCCCAGAGGAGTCGACACACCAACACCTCCAAAGTCATCCTGTCCACAGTGATCTCCTCGCCGAACAGAGGAAACTAAAGTCTTCATATCTCACCTTGTCATTTCTGTTTCAGTTCCCTGATTTCTTCTACATTTTCTTTACGCTGTGGTTTGATAAACGTGCTTCCTAATGGGCACATTATTCTACCAATCTGCACGAACGAGTCCGAATGACACCCGTGTTCATTCTCTTATGTGCAGCCCGGACAAACAGAATTCCAGCTAAACAAAAGAAAGACATTGTGTTTGTCTGTCATAGATCGGTCGGGCACATATATTTGTGCACCATTGCAGAGATACAAGCCGCTCTGGTGAACAAAGACCTGCTGCGTGAAAACGGTTCTCTTTGGATTTGGGGAGTAAAGTCAGAGTCTCATACTTTAGGAGATAATGAGCTTAAGACAGTTTGTACCCAGACAGCCGGCCTGGATGGAGACGAAGGGCGAGTGGTTTCCAGTGAAGAAGGACGTGTCGACATCGAAGCCTTGGACCAGCCCTGCTACTCCCAGCTGGATGATGCACCAGTCTTGACCTTCCAGAAAACAGGTTTGATAGAAAAACACAAAATAAAGGTTTTGGTTGTGTTGACCTCAAACAGAGACATTCATGTATGTGCACAACAATTTAAGAGTTAAAAGGAGTGATGGGGTCTGAATGATTTTTTACACTTTTGTTTACATTTGGTTTAAAAATTGCGCATTTAATATAAAAGAGCCTAAATAATAAAAATGAAGGATAAATATCAGTTTATTCCAGTTTTATCAGCGTACATGCCGATCAGTAACAGATGAGTCTTTATTACAGAGTTTGTCCACCAGAGAGCGCTGACCAGTTGACTTTTACACTGTAAAACTATCCGGTCGCTATTTAGACCAAATTTAGGGGATCTTAATCAGAAATGTTTATCTTATGTAGTAACAGATCTATACACATTATATATGGTTATATATATATATAACCAAACCTCTTTATTTTACATTGCATTATATTACTTATGTCACTGTATAACAATACTATTACTACTATAGTCTTGTTTTTGTGTGTTTATATTATATTATATGCTATATCATAGTATTCTCTTTTATTTCTATGATTTATATTTCATAATATTGTATTATTACTATGTAGTCTGTGTATATTACATATACCGCACATATATTATACATAACATTATATATAATATTTTATTGTGAGTATTGTACTAATATTCACTCCTATAACTATTGTATGTACTTATGTAGTTCGCACACTTATATAATCTCAGGCATTGTAATGTACACATTGTACTTAGTGTCACCATCATTTATTTATTCTCTTATTTAATTTTTGTTTTCTTCTCTTCAGTCTCTGTGCTGAAATAAAGTCAATCTTTTGTTAAAATCACATTATGTAATCATTCATATCCGTTGGGTTATATCAGAAAGTAAACAGAAAATGTTTGTTATAGATGGTTGTGAACAACAGCGTTAAATTAATGTATTCTTCCATTAATCTCTCACTTCAATTATTTAAGCTGTTTTGGCATTATTAAAGACAGGTTCATGTAAATGTAAGCTTATTTTAAAGAATATGTGGTATGTGCAGTTTAAATCATACCTTTAGTTCAAACCGTCAACACTAACACTTTGTGTAATCATATATGTCCAAACACACGAGATTCTGGGTTGACTGGGTGATTTTCACAGAACAGGAGAGTTTCTTTGAACTGCAGAAACTAACCAGGTATCCTCTTTCTCCTCGTCTCCCATCCGTCCATCCACTTTCCAAACTCAGTGAAGGCAGAAGCGATGAACTGTGGTGGCTCTCTCTGTACGAACACACAGTCATTACATGTTGGGGGTCACTGAAAACCTCAGGATTAACAAGTTGCTGTTGTCCAGTTTGAGCATGAAGTCTTTCAGTTAATGTATACATCTGGTGATATTCTCTATTATAAGAAAATATGAGAAGAGCGATACAAGATTTTTCCTTTATTATGAATTGCATACATCACCAAAACTGAAACCTCAAACCTTTCCTGCTGACAGTAGCAGTGGTATTAATCATATGTGCTGGTGGTGGCTGACATGGTGGATGTTGTACCTTCAGCAGGTTTGCAGCAGGAGCGAACCATTCGTCTGAAGCAAAGATAACCTTAGAGAACAGGAGGAGAACATGCTGTCACTTTCATTCAATGCAAACCAAAAGAGGTTTCTGCTGTGAAAACGGTTCATTTTTTCCTGAAAATACACAATATACATTATAAAGTTAAAGCTGCACTAATCAATATTTTAGTTCAGCATTTTGGGATATAGGCTTATTCATTTTCATGTTAGATGTTCAGATTGATACCACTCTCATGTCTATATGCTAAATATGAAGCTACAGCCAGCAGTGGGTTAGCTTAGTTTAACATAGAGACATGGAGGGGCCGGCCCCTAGGTTGGGAACCACTGGAATAAACTCTCTAACTGTCTGTAAAGTAATTCAAACTCGCTAACTGTATAAAGTAGTTCAAACAAGCTAACTATATATAAAGTAGTTAAACTAGCTAATTGTTTATGAAGTAGTTCAAACTAGTTAACTGTATATAAAGTAGTTAAACTAGCTAACTGTATATAAAGTAGTTAAACTAGCTAACTGTTTATAAAGTAGTTCAAACTAGTTAACTGTATATAAAGTAGTTAAACTAGCTAATTGTTTATAAAGTAGTTAAACTAGCTAATTGTATATAAAGTAGTTCAAACTAGCTAATTGTTTATAAAGTAATTCAAACTAGCTAACTGTATAAGTAGTTAAACTAGCTAATTGTTTATAAAGTAGTTAAACTAGCTAATTGTATATAAAGTAGTTAAACTAGCTAACTGTATATGAATTAGTTAAACTAGCTAACTGTATATAAAGTAGTTCAAACTAGCTAACTGTATATAAAGTAGTTCAAACTAGCTAACTGTATATAAAGTAGTTAAACTAGCTAATTGTTTATGAAGTAGTTCAAACTAGCTAACTGTATATAAAGTAGTTAAACTAGCTAATTGTTTATGAAGTAGTTCAAACTAGCTAACTGTATATAAAGTAGTTAAACTAGCTAATTGTTTATGAAGTAGTTCAAACTAGCTAACTGTATATAAAGTAGTTAAACTAGCTAAATGTATATAAAGTAGTTAAACTAGCTAATTGTATATAAAGTAGTTAAACTAGCTAACTGTATATAAAGTAGTTAAACTAGCTCCACCTCAAGCAGCTTCAACAGTAAAATGCTACTCTAACTTTGATGCGTCAGTATTAACAATCTAATAATGTCAGATAGAATCAGATATTTCATAGCCATAGTCAGCTGCATGTAGGGAAACTGCTGTTGTGCATCCACTGTTACGTTCAATCAATCAATCAATTTCTTTGTCACATGCAATCATACAAGTACAGTGAAATGCATAAGCGTCTTATTAATGCTAATCGTGTCAAAGTAATTGTAAAAATGAATGCACTAATTGTCAGGCCAAATGTATATTTATATGTCTGTGATTAGACTGTATTGGTTGTGCACATCTCTGGATTAAATGACTTTAGGTTGGCCTACTGGTGGTTGTGTAACTTATTAATATGTATTTAGTTAATGAATATATTTGAATGTATTTCTGCTTGTATGTTACAGTGACAGCATGAAAACCTCACAGGGACTCACCTTCCCACCAACCGCCTCACAGGCCAGATCATTAAACTGCAGGAAGTCCGGCTCTGCTGCTGCCTTCACTGCTGCTCTTCTCTCTGCCATGTTGAATTTGTATTTAAGTTTTTACTGAAACGTGAATGGAAATGTTGAAATAGCTGCTCGTCCTGCTGAATCCCGAAGAACTGGTCAGACAGCTTCTGTTCTGCAGGACAAAGTTCAACGGCTGCTCAGTCACAGACAGCAGGCTGTTTATTTAGACAGAGTGGGGGGTTACTGACTTCATGCACTCATATGGGCCCATTCACTTCCATGGGTCAACACAGGTCCCCTCTGAGATCCCTTTAACTTTAAGATAGGGTATAGCTAGGCTACAATATATAAAAAGTTGAATAAAAACTTTGCCAACAAAAATACACCCGAGTAACCATCCTGTTGGCAATAGACCAGCTCTGTAGCTTCTCACCTCACGTACCTGGGCAGGTGTTGGACAGTCAGCTCTGACGGTTGAACATGCGGAAGTCTGGGTGGTTTGTCGCTTGATCCTGATGAGTCGATGACTCGGTTCTGTAAAACAAGTGGAGTACGACAGAAGCGGACTTCCCACCTGTGGACAGGTGTGCTGTATGTAGCTGCTAGTACTGTGGGGAGAGGGTGCTCCTGTTTTCTCAGGTGAGTAGTGAGAGAACACCATGTTGACCTTATTGAATAACACAGAGCAGAAGAATATACAGCACACAGGACTGCATGTAGAATCGATACATAACAGCTGGTTAAAGGTACATACAAAAGTCTGTCAGGGACACAGTTTGTTGTTCTTGGTGTAAGATTCTGATATATCACTGAAAAACACAGAATGTTCCTACTGCCAGTTACAACAGCTGTTCTCTTTTTTCTATTAGCAGACAAAAACAAAATAGGCCTTTTGCACTCAGAATAATGTATTTGGTTTTTAAAGCAAATAAACCCTGTGGGGCGTGGCTGTGGCTCAGCAGGTGGACTGGATCATCCACTGATCACTTCTTTGGCGGTTCAATCCCAATTAAAACTTAATTTGTGTGCACACAGATTTCCACATCAGTATATATGTTCTGTTTTACTTAAAACTAATGAAACTATTTCAGTTAGACTAATTGGAGTGTTTTTAAAACCAATAGATTTTCTCCTGGTGTTTGATGGTTGCAAGAGAAAAGATGGCAACACCTAACGAGGTCCTCTTGGGAACTTTAGAAGATTTGGGAGCTGAAGACTTTAAAAAATTCAAGTGGTTCCTGCAGCAGCAGGGGGTCCTGGAAGGCTTGCCAGCACTCCCAAAGAGTCGACTGGAGAATGCAGACCGGGTGGACACAGTGGATCTGATAATGCAGACCTTCAGTATAAACAGTATTAAAGTGACCAGAACGGTTTTAGGGAAGATGAATCAGAATGATCTTGTTATGACTTTATCAAACCCCACATCAGAACCTACAGGTAAGTCATGGTGTGACTTTAAAAAATTAATGTAACAAAGAAGAAACTTGCATATTACGACTTCAAAAGCATTTAAAAAAAACATTAGCTTTGAAGCTAATGTCTTCCTTTTATCTATTGAGGGATGCTAAGTAATTTTACAATAGTTACCCTATTCAGGACCTAGTTGTCAAATGAGCTGAATAGATGCCATAAATACAGAAATGTCTTTGTTTTATTCACTCAGAGATTCTTGCTGTGTGCCAGCGAAAACTCAAATCCAACTTACGAAAGAAGTATCAGTATGTGTTTGAGAAAATCACAAAAGCAGGAAATTCAAAACTTCTAAATCAGATCTACACAGAGCTCTACATCACAATGGAAGAGACTGGAGAGGTCAACATGGAACACGAGGTCAGACAGATTGAAACAGCATCCAGGAAACCAGCAACACTAGAAACAATCGGATGTGAAGACATCTTTAAACCCTCACCTGGAAGAGACGAACCAATCAGAACAGTGATGACAAAGGGAGTGGCTGGCATTGGGAAAACAGTCTTAACACAGAAGTTCACTCTGGACTGGGCTGAAGACAAAGCCAACCAGGACATACAGTTCACATTTCCATTCACCTTCAGAGAGCTGAATGTGCTGAAAGAGAAAAAGTACAGCTTGGTGGAACTTGTTCATCACTTCTTTACTGAAACCAAAGAGGCAGGAATCTGCAGGTTTGAAGAGTTCCAGGTTGTGTTCATCTTTGACGGTCTGGATGAGTGTCGACTTCCTCTGGACTTCCACAACAATGAGGTCCTGACTGATGTTACAGAGTCCACCTCAGTGGATGTGCTGCTGACAAACCTCATCAGGGGGAAACTGCTTCCCTCTGCTCGCCTCTGGATAACCACAAGACCTGCAGCAGCCAATCAGATCTCTCCTGAGTGTGTTGACATGGTGACAGAGGTCAGAGGGTTCACTGACCCACAGAAGGAGGAGTACTTCAGGAAGAGGTTCAGAGACGAGGAGCAGGCCAGCAGGATCATCTCCCACATCAAGACCTCACGAAGCCTCCACATCATGTGCCACATCCCAGTCTTCTGCTGGATCACTGCTACAGTTCTGGAGGACGTGTTGAAGACCATAGAGGGAGGAGAGCTGCCCAAGACCCTGACTGAGATGTACATCTACTTCCTGGTGGTTCAGTTCAAATTGAAGAACATCAAATATCACGGAAGATCTGAGCGAGATCCGCACTGGAGTCCAGAGAGCAGGAAGATGATTGAGTCTCTGGGAAAACTGGCTTTTGAGCAGCTGCAGAAAGGCAACCTGATCTTCTATGAATCCGACCTGACAGAGTGTGGCATCGATATCAGAGCAGCCTCAGTGTACTCAGGAGTGTTCACAGAGATCTTTAAAGAGGAGAGAGGACTGTACCAGGACAAGGTGTTCTGCTTCGTCCATCTGAGCGTTCAGGAGTTTCTGGCTGCTCTTCATGTCCATCTGACATTCATCGACTCTGGTGTCAATCTGCTGTCAGAAGCACAAACAACATCCCAGTTGTCTAAAGTCTTCAGAGACAAACCTGAACCAACACATTTCTACCAGAGTGCTGTGGACAAGGCCTTACAGAGTCCAAATGGACACCTGGACTTGTTCCTCCGCTTCCTTCTGGGTCTTTCACTGGAGACTAATCAGACTCTCCTACGAGGTCTGCTGACACAGACCGAAAGCAGTTCAGAGACCAACCAGGATACAGTCCAGTACATCAAGAATAAGGTGGGTGAGAATTTCTCGCCCGAGAGAAGCCTCAATCTGTTCCACTGTCTGAATGAACTGAAGGACAGTTCTCTAGTGGATGGGATTCAATGGTACCTGTTACCTCAAAGATCAAGAAGTCACTCCACAAATAGATTCTCTCCTGCTCAGTGGTCAGCTCTGGCCTTCATCTTACTGTCATCAGAAAAAGATCTGGACGTGTTTGACCTGAAGAAATACTCTGCTTCAGAGGAGGTTCTTCTGAGGCTGCTGCCAGTGGTCAAAGCCTCCAACAAAGCTCTGTAGGTGGATAGATAAACAGATATATTTTAATAATATAAAATATGTTTAATAGTTTACTGATGAGAAATAAAACATTTTCTCTGTCTTCATCACTACTGCTTCCTCAGACTGAGTCTTTGTAATCTGTCATGGAGAAGCTGTGAAGCTCTGTCCTCAGTTCTCAGCTCCCAGTCCTCTAGTCTGAGAGAGCTGGACCTGAGTAACAACGACCTGCAGGATTCAGGATTGAAGTTGCTCTCTGCTGGACTGAAGAGTCCACATTGTAAGCTGGAAACTCTCAGGTCAGGATTCAAATGACTATTTAAATGCTACTTTATATTAAAGTTAATGTCAGTGAAAGTATCAAGTCTTTGGGATTTTTCTGGTTACATGCATTTCAAAGAAATTGTGTTCCCAAATCTTTGCAATACAATACATTTTCAAACAGTGACTTCACATTTTTTTGTTCGTTCGGTTATTGATTTTGAGTCTTTGAATGCCAAGGACTTCTACGGTTCTTCAGGAGTACTGAAATTAACCAAATCAAAACACTAAGCAGATCATTAAGTCAACCATTACTAGAATTTATTTGAATCTTCACAACAAATTCCAGGCTGTCAGGCTGTCTGATCACAGAGAAAGGCTGTGCTTCTCTGGCCTCAGCTTTGAGGTCCAACCCCTCCTGTCTGAGAGAGCTGGACCTGAGCTACAATCATCTAAGAGATTCAGGAGTGAAGTTGCTGTCTGCTGGACTGGAGGATCCACACTTGAGACTGGAGACACTCAGGTAACGCAGGGCCTTGCCAGTTGAGAAGTTAAGCCTGGTTCAACTTTGTGACCCTGGGTTTTTTTGCCAGAGCCTTCTGTGTTGGCACCTCTGTTGCGTCACCGGAATGACCTCATTCAAATAAATGAGAGGGCTGTGTATTTTCACACAGGGCGAATGTTGGGCTCAATGCGGCCTTAGTAGGCTGGATTGTATTTAGTCAAAGTTTTTTCATAAATCATTTAGGCTGAATGCACACCAAATCAGGCGAAAACCAGTCCTCCCGTTCAATTGAATGTGGGTGGTGAGTTTAGGCTGTGGGGGGTTTAGGGGGTGCTGGAAAAAAGACACAGCGGCGCTGCAGCGAAAACTATAAACAAAACACAGATTGCAAGTAGCACACATCACTTAAGCCACACATAGCCAACTTCAATAACTTCATATGTTTCCTTGAATCCTCTGTAACTCTCGTGACTCTGAGAAGCTGAGGAAGAATAAAAACTAAGAAAATATGCTGGTCTGTGTTTCTTCCTCCAGGGTGGACCATGATGGAGAACAGTGGTTAAAACCTGGTCTGAGGAAGTGTAAGTGTGGCTTCAGTTTGATTCATGACATCAAATCAGCACAACGTCAGTTTCACTTTAAATACAAAGCCAGTATTCAGGACATTTATTCTTTCAAACCATGGTGACAGAAAATGATAAAATATATAATCCTGAAGATTTTTCATAAAATGTACAATACATCAAGAAGTAAATAAACAACAGACTTGTTCCCTCCTTCAGATTCCTGTGAACTCACACTGGACACAAACACAATGAATAGATACCTCGAACTGTCTGACAACAACAGGAAGGTGACTCGGGCGAAAGAGGAGCAGCCGTATCCTTATCATCCAAAGAGGTTTGATCCCTGCTGTCACCTGCTGTGTAGAACTGGTCTGACTGGTCGCTGTTACTGGGAGGTCGAGTGGAAAGGAGTGGTTTATATAGCAGTGACCTACAGAGGAATCAACAGGAGAGGAAGCACTGATGACAGCAGATTTGGAATGAATAATCAGTCCTGGAGTCTGTTCTGCTCTCCTGATTGTTTCTCTGTTAGTCACAATAAGAGCAGAACAGTCCTGTCCTCCTACTCTAGCTCTAAGAGAATAGCAATGTATGTGGACTGTCCTGCTGGCACTCTGTCCTTCTACAAAGTCTCCTCTGACCCATCTGATCTGATCCACCTCCACACCTTCAGCACCACATTCACTGAACCTCTTTATCCTGCATTTGGGTTTCGGACAGATGGTTCCTCAGTGTCTCTGTGTCCTCTCTAGGTTAGAGAGTCTCTTCTGTAGAGAAACACTCACACTGCTGACTAAAGATAGCTGCTGAAATGGCTCTTAGTCATTGTTGTCTACTGGAAGTTTGAGTATTTAAAGACCTGTCAATCGATTTGGGACTGATAGCAGATTCCAATGATGTGATTTAATGTTTAGTGATGGGTGGAGCATGACTTTGGTCTCCTTAGATATGACAAGAAAGTTTTCTTGGAGCATCATCTAGTGGACTTCAGAGGAACTGCAGCTGAACACACTTCAGCTCTGACATCAACACTCAGCCGCGGAGGCTGCTGATTGGTCAATGTGTAGATGTAGTGGAGTTAATGATTCCACTTGCCATTATTTGCAATTAGTTGACATTACTTTACTATTTTATTTTGTTAATATTGTTTATTATGTATTATTATTAGTTTCCCACTGGGGCTGGTGTGTTGTGTGTAACATGAGCGCCCTCTACTGGGCCCCTGCACACTTGAAGGGTGCGCCCCACATGCTGTTACCAGTCTGCTGTATCCTGTCCTCGTGGTAGGTTGATTTGTAATAAGCTCTGCTAAAATATTTTACTAAATTCGTTTTTATTGGTAGAAGTGTTGTTTCTACATGAGGAATGTTCAAGAGAGCTTCCAAACTCAATATCAAATGCTTTTGTGATGACATTGGTTTGTTGTCGGGTAATTTGTTGAGCTCGCCACGTTATCTGTGACTTTGCTAGCTTGATTGAAATCTCCGTGGTGTAACTTGGTAACCAGCAGTTAGCTGAATTATTTCTTTCTTTGTTTTAGCAATTTCTGGAGCTTATTACGAGGAAGTTGGCTGTGAGAGACCTAATATAAATCTGTTGTTATCAGAATAAAATGGCTGGCTGGAGCCAAAAAGTGACGGCTGTGCCTGATTCATCACAAACACAAGAGTACACAACTGCTTCATAGACAGATCACCATATAAGTAAGAAATAATCCACAATGAGCCACGTTGTTATCAGCTGATGACACAAAACAGAGAGAATCCTCATCCTGCTCATACCACAGCTACTTCTCAGGGATCAAAGTTTTGTTTCTACATATTTGGGGGTAACACACTGTTTACATGTAAACAAATTGAGAGAGACACACGTGTCCAATGTGATTTAATTTAATTCACCATTTTTTCTTTTAAAATTGTAAATCTGCCACTTTGTTTCAGATCAAGTTTGTTGTATTAATACATCTGTAATTATACTCACCCCGAGTTTTAAGACAGTTTGTCTAATTTTAAAAAACTGTATCTTCTAAGTAAAATGGAAGATGATTGTGTCTCTGGGAAAACTGGCTTTTGAGCAGCTGCAGAAAGGCAACCTGATCTTCTATGAATCCGACCTGACAGAGTGTGGCATCGATATCAGAGCAGCCTCAGTGTACTCAGGAGTGTTCACAGAGATCTTTAAAGAGGAGAGAGGACTGTACCAGGACAAGGTGTTCAGCTTCGTCCATCTGAGCGTTCAGGAGTTTCTGGCTGCTCTTCATGTCCATCTGACATTCATCAACTCTGGTGTCTTTAGAGACAAATCTGAACTCACACACTTCTAACATCGTGCTGTGGACAAGGCCTTACGGAGTCCAAATGGACACCTGGACTTGTTCGTCGACTTCCTCCTGGGTCTTTCACTGGAGACCAATCAGACTCTCCTATGAGGTCTGCTGACACAGACAGGAAGTAGTTTAGAAACATATCACGAAACAGTCCAGTACATCAAGAAGAAGCTCACCGAAAATCTGTCTCCTGAGAGAAGCATCAATCTCTTCCATTGTTTGAATGAGCTGAAGGACCGTTCTCTAGTGGAGAAGATCCAACAGTCCCTGAGATCAGGAAGTCTCTCCACAGATAAACTGTCTCCTGCTCAGTGGTCAGCTCTGGTCTTCATCTTACTGTCATCAGAAAAAGATCTGGACGTGTTTGACCTGAAGAAATACTCTGCTTCAGAGGAGGTAGGTGGATGTTTCACTGGAACAATCAAAACACAAATATGTTTAAAAAGTTCAAGATGTTGAGTAAAATATTTTTTTGTCATGATTACTAACTGTCCTTCAGGCTGAGTGGCTGTAATCTGTCATGGAAAAGCTGTGAAGTTCTGTCTACAGTTCTCAGAAACACAATGTTAACAGCTGTCCTGTCACTTTAGTATTCATTTCTGTTGTGAAAGAGCACGATTTGTTGAGAAAGTGTACAGTACATATTTGACATGTAGAGGTGATGATTATTTTCCTCAGTCTACAACTACTTTCTAACAGATTTCTGGCCTAACCTGCCAGCCGAGCCTTGTTGCTCAAAGCTCCTCATTGTTCTGTGAGCTGGTTACTGGTTACTGGTTACTGGGACTTACAGAATATGGTGCACACTTGGGGGAGGATGGTTTCTTCTTATAGTTGGTGACGAAATGAGCTCTTATCTCATTGACTACAATTCCAAGTTCTGTATCAATTAAATTAATTGATCTGAAACCAAGCTGAGACTCTGTCCTTGAATATCACAGCAGCTGGTGAACAGACTCAAAATAAAATACTGACATGATGTTTATGTCTTGCAGTATAGGGGTGATGCACTGCAAATTTCAATAAACGTTCTGTTTCAGCAAACATGGTCTTGTATTCAGTGACGGTTTTTAAATGTAGAAAGCAGGTAGCCAGAGGTCCAAACACTAGGAAAACAAAAGTGTGTATAATTATCAAAGAATATATATAACTTAAATGAACCAGTTGGTGATTTAAATATCATGAAATCATAATAAACTGATATCAATGAAAAAATAATTGCGTAACCTATAAAAATTTATAAATTATCAAAATGTTACCTACAGAAAAAGATACATCACTCAAAATAATCAAAGCAGGAAAACAAAAAGAGAAAATCTGATGAAAAATAATAGAAAGCTACAATGTGAATTACACACAACTCAATAAAAACTGGACTCTGAGTAAGGACCTCATGTCATGTCTTTTTTGATACTGCTCCAGGATCAGCTCCAACAGTCAGCGTTGCTCCAGTGTCTCATGTTACCTGGACTTTGTATTTGAAACAGTTTCATGAAGTATTCAGTCCTTCAGCTTTTTGTGACAGCATGAGATATTTAGATTTAGTTTGAACTTTCTTGTTGATGTTTCAGTTATTTGGTTATTTAATGTACATTATATCTGCTGAGTTAAAGTGTAAACCTTTATTTGTGATCTGAGCTGAACTTTAGCTCATTAGATGGTTAATTAGCAACATCTAGTGGACAGAAAATGAACCCTGATGAGGTTTGTCAGCAGCACATCCACTGAGGTGGACTCTGTAACATCAGTCAGGACCTCATTGTTGTGGAAGTCCAGAGGAAGTCGACACTCATCCAGACCGTCAAAGATGAACACAACCTGGAACTCTTCAAACCTGCAGATTCCTGCCTCTTTGGTTTCAGTAAAGAAGTGATGAACAAGTTCCACCAAGCTGTACTTTTTCTCTTTCAGCACATTCAGCTCTCTGAAGGTGAATGGAAATGTGAACTGTATGTCCTGGTTGGCTTTGTCTTCAGCCCAGTCCAGAGTGAACTTCTGTGTTAAGACTGTTTTCCCAATGCCAGCCACTCCCTTTGTCATCACTGTTCTGATTGGTTCGTCTCTTCCAGGTGAGGGTTTAAAGATGTCTTCACATCCGATTGTTTCTAGTGTTGCTGGTTTCCTGGATGCTGTTTCAATCTGTCTGACCTCGTGTTCCATGTTGACCTCTCCAGTCTCTTCCATTGTGATGTAGAGCTCTGTGTAGATCTGATTTAGAAGTTTTGAATTTCCTGCTTTTGTGATTTTCTCAAACACATACTGATACTTCTTTCGTAAGTTGGATTTGAGTTTTCGCTGGCACACAGCAAGAATCTCTGAGTGAATAAAACAAAGACATTTCTGTATTTATGGCATCTATTCAGCTCATTTGACAACTAGGTCCTGAATAGGGTAACTATTGTAAAATTACTTAGCATCCCTCAATAGATAAAAGGAAGACATTAGCTTCAAAGCTAATGTTTTTTTTAAATGCTTTTGAAGTCGTAATATGCAAGTTTCTTCTTTGTTACATTAATTTTTTAAAGTCACACCATGACTTACCTGTAGGTTCTGATGTGGGGTTTGATAAAGTCATAACAAGATCATTCTGATTCATCTTCCCTAAAACCGTTCTGGTCACTTTAATACTGTTTATACTGAAGGTCTGCATTATCAGATCCACTGTGTCCACCCGGTCTGCATTCTCCAGTCGACTCTTTGGGAGTGCTGGCAAGCCTTCCAGGACCCCCTGCTGCTGCAGGAACCACTTGAATTTTTTAAAGTCTTCAGCTCCCAAATCTTCTAAAGTTCCCAAGAGGACCTCGTTAGGTGTTGCCATCTTTTCTCTTGCAACCATCAAACACCAGGAGAAAATCTATTGGTTTTAAAAACACTCCAATTAGTCAGTAAAGAAGTCATGAACAAGTTCCACCAAGCTGTACTTTTTCTCTCAAGATTTTTTTATTTCTCCGACACTTTCACAACTTCTGCATGTCTCTGTATTTATAGTAGTTATGCATTTTATTTTGTGACCATAAATCTCTGATGATGTACTTTTATTTTCTGACAAATGCAATTTGAACAGAGAATTTCAGGACATTTGTTCATCATTTCTAAAATGCAATGTTGTAGCAATGGGAAAACCAAATCTCTAACTAAGCTACTAAAATACAAGACTGAGAATTTTAGGAAGTTTATTTAAAAAGTAATTTTGTGGCAAGAAATTTTTGGGGTTAAAAAGAGAGAATTTTCGAAGAATTAATTTGTTTATTGTTGTGTTTTTGGTTCACACATAAAGCATCTGTTTCCACGTCTAACTGAGTTGCAAACATGTATTTATGCTTCTACAACATGAACAATGTTGGCAGAACAAATCTGAACTATATTCTACATGTGGGTGCTGAAGAAGAGACGGTCTGCTTCTGAAACATTTCCTGTGGACACTGAAAGCCTGACTGAGCTGGAACACATCTGGAACATGACGCAGCCAGACCCTGTGGACTTTCTGCGTTAATCCATTAATACTAGATTCTTCCTCCTATGTCTCATAGAGAGACACAGAACCAGATGAGCGAATGCCAAACCCAAACCCGATCCCAAACCCAGGATAAACAGGTTCAGAGAATGTGGTGTTGAAGGTGTGGAGGTGGATCAGTGTGTCAGAGGAGACTCTGTAGAAGGACAGAGTGCCAGCAGGACAGTCCACATACACTGCTACTCTGTGAGAGACGGAGGACGAGGGGAGTGGGAGGTCTGTTACTCTGTCATTGTGCCAGACGGAGTAACCACCACCAGAGCAGCTCAGACTCCAGGACTGATTATTCATTCCAAACCTGCAGTCAGCACTGTTTCCTTTCCTTCTGATTCCTCTGTAGGTCACTGCTATGTGAACTGCTCCTTCCCACTCCACCTCCCAGTAACAGCGACCAGTCAGACCATTTGTACACAGCAGCTGACAGAAGCAGTCAAATCTCTCTGGATGATCAGGATATGGTTGATACTCCCTCACTGTTGTCACATTCTTGTTGTCGTCAGACAGTTTGAGCTTCCTGTATGCTGTGTCTGGGTCCAGTGTGAGTTCACAGGCAACTGATGGAAAGAACAAGATACAACTAATAAATAAATAATTATGTGATACAACTGTTGAATTTACTGTTTTCACTGTTTTGTTAAAGGTACTATGTAGAGTTTTTTACATGCAATTATCACTTTTTATTGCCAACGTGTGAACTGATTGTAACTTCAAAAATGAGACCCTCCAATCCAAAGGATGTGATGTTCCCAAGTGCCTTGCTTCTCTTCAGCTCCCCGACAGAACCAACACTGTGCAACTATAGCTAACGTTAGAAATGAAGTCCGCTAACATCAACAAACAACTGGCACCCACCACAACACTTACCCCCTTTCCACCAAGGCAGTTTGAGGGCCGGTTTGGAGCCGGTGCTTAATCTCAAACCAAAGTCTAACACAAAGTCAACGTAGCTTGCTTGCTAATGCGGACGAATTGCTTGCTAGCTAATGTAGCAAAATACTGTCTGAGTGGATAACGTCAGCTAATTCATCCAGACTCTCAGGGCTGATCTGGTTGTAAATTGGCTATCTTGCCATTTGCAAAGTACTTTATCAGCTAATGCTACAAAGCAACCAACACCAGATCCACGCAGCATAGCTAAGTTACAGCTAGCTGGCTAACCTTAGCTTGCTTGCTTGCTCACTAACATTATTATTAGCAAAATTCTATCTGACTTGATCTGTTAGTTGGCTAGCTTGCCAAATTACTTCACCAGCTAACATGATCCATGATACTAACTAATGTATTCTGACAAACTGCCTTGAGGTTAGCCAACAATAAATGATGTAACGGTAGAAAGCAAATGTGTGTAACTAATGATTGCTTTCTACTAGCCAAGAGCGACACAAGGCAGGGGCAGCCAACTAGCTAACTGTAAGCTAAGCTAAGGTTAGCCTGCTAGCTGTAACTTAGCTATATGGCATGGATCTGGTATTGGTTGCTTCGTAACGTTAGTTGATGAAGTAATTTGCAAACGGCAAGCTAGTTAGTATCATGAAGCCAATGGTCCAAATAAAATATAGGAACATTACAGATAGTAACGTTATTCTAAATATGATTGTAAATCACAGTAAATCAGTCTGGTGTCACTTCACGGTTTTGGCTCACTCGCGTCTACAGACAGCAGGCACGAGCAACAGGATGCTGACTGTCCTTCACTTAACAGCCACTGATGGCATTACAAAAAGGACTTTATGAAAACTCAATATAGAGCCTTTGTAGTGATATCATTTTCATGTTACTGAACAACTATGTGTTCATCAACTCTGTGTATGTAATAGAGAAAGAAAGCACAACCCTCTTCGGGTAACTTCTCCAATCACATACCTAGTTAGATCTATCCCCTCACAGAAAATAAATCCCCACATTTAACAAGATTTAACAAAAAAAGAAAAACAGCCTAATTGAAATAACATGTCTTACCTTCTTGTTTTCATGCTTGGAAGATACTGTTATTATTGACTAATGTAAAGGACACAATCAGCTCATCATGCTTGTGTCTGTATTATCTGCCACCCCCCTCCCTACTACTTGTGCACCTATTTATTTATTTTTAGACTTTGCTGGTTAATGTACGTTTCTATTTCTTGCGTATTCTGTGTTTTGGCTGCTATGACAATTTAATTTCCCTTTGGGGATTAATAAAGTTATCTATCTATCAGCCTGTGGGTGTATATAGTCCCTTCATCTAAACAGTCAATGCTGGAGTGTAAAGAAAGAGCTTTATATATTTAGGGTCACCTTCTGTCGAGACTTTTGCTGTTTTTAGTTTCTGCCTACCTAAAATCTTCAGTAAAATCCTAAAGAGAAAAACTGCCTCAGTTTCCTGCCTGTTTTCTGAACTTTGGTCCTCATTCTCTGCGTTTGTCACATGTTCATTCATATTTCAGTGACAGCACCCAGGAACTGTATATAGTATAAACATATTATGAAGATAAATTAAATGTTTTAAATGTCATAATTTCCATTTTTCAATGTAAATAATGTAAACTTTGATCACAGTTGGATTTCATTGGATTTTTCATTTGCTCTTATAATGTATTTTCTTTCTAAGTAGAAAAATGTCTGCTGTTTAACTATAAAATGAAAACACACTTACACTTCCTCACACCAGGTTTCATCCTCTGCTCTTCACAATTTTCCATCCTAGTAGAAGAAACATACAATATTCTCTTTGATTATGGAAACATGGGTATTTTATAACTTTCACTTTGACTGAGTCCAAACTGATGTTCAACATAGAGCAGTGTTTCTCAGTTTGTTTGTGTGACTGAGAAATAGTGTGTGAGCTCTTGTTATCAGTCCATACCTGAGAGTGTCCAGTCGCCAGTGTGGATCCTCCAGTCCAGCAGACAGTAGGTCCACTCCTGAGTCTCCTGGATGATTGTAGCTCAGGTCCAGCACTCTCAGGTGGGAGGGGTTGGACCTCAGAGCTGAGGCCAAAGAGGCACACCCTTTTCCGGTGACCAGACAACCTGAAAGCCTGAAAGTCATTGCACAATCCAGTCAAAAGCTAGTTACCAGAAGAAACAGTGGACTTGATAAGTGTTTTAATTTCACTCATTTTAAAAGTTCTCCATCAACTGGCTTTATTTAATGGCCAAACAGCAACGGATAGGATTGGGGAAAATAACAAAAAAGACAAAATTATTAATTCCCCAAGACTGTTTTGTTGCAAAAGGTTAAAAACAAATTCAATTTGAAAATCATGAAAACAGAAATAACTTTCAGACATGGTTATCTCACATTGTCATGAATTTAAAATAGTATTTACAGCAAATGGAAATCTGTTTAAGAAAAAGTTGATCTCTAACCTGAGAGTTTCCAGTGTACAGTGTGGACTCTTCAGTCCAGCTGACAGCAGCTTCACTCCTGAATCCTGCAGGTCGTTGTTACTCAGGTCCAGCTCTCTCAGACTAGAGGACTGAGAGCTGAGAACTGAGGACAGAGCTTCACAGCTTCTACTTGACAGGTTGCAGCCACTCAGCCTGAAAATAAATTGTGACAAATACAATAGTGAAAAGGTTTGTATTTCTTGTCCACGAAATATAAAGTTAACAAATTACTATATCTAGTGAGTCTAGTCCACTTACACCGATTTATTGGAGGCTTTGACCACTGGCAGCAGCCTCAGAAGAGCCTCCTCTGAAGCAGAGTATTTCTTCAGGTCAAACACGTCCAGATCTTTTTCTGATGACAGTAAGATGAAGACCAGAGCTGACCACTGAGCAGGAGAGAGTTCAACTTTGGAGAGACCTCCTGATCTCAGGTACTGTTGGATCTCTTCCTCTAGTGAATGGTCCTTCAATTCATTCAGACAGTGGAACAGATGAATGCTTTTCTCTGAGGGATTCTCCCTGATTATGTCTTTGATGTACTTGACTGTCTTCCGGTTGGTCTGTAAGCTCCTTCTTGCCTGTTTCAGAAGACCTCGCAGGAGAGCCTGATTGGTCTCCAGTGAAAGACCCAGGAGGAAGCGGAGGAACAAGTCAAGGTGTCCATTTCGACTCCTTAAGGCCTTGTCCACAGCGCTCTGGTAGAAGTGTGTTAATTTTGTTTTGTTTCCTAGGGCCATAAACCACCAGGACGTTGTTTGTGCCTCTGACAGCAGATTGACACCAGAGTTGATGAACGTCAGATGGACATGAAGAGCAGCCAGAAACTCCTGAACGCTCAGATGGACGAAGCAGAACACCTTGTCCTGGTACAGTCCTCTCTCCTCTTTAAAGATCTCTGTGAACACTCCTGAGTACACTGAGGCTGCTCTGATATCGATGCCACACTCTGTCAGGTCGGATTCATAGAAGATCAGGTTGCCTTTCTGCAGCTGCTCAAAAGCCAGTTTTCCCAGAGACTCAATCATCTTCCTGTTGTCTGGACTCCAGTGCGGATCTGTCTCAGCTCCTCTGTCATACTTGATGTTCTTCAGTTTGGACTGAACCACCAGGAAGTGGATGTACATCTCAGTCAGGGTCTTGGGCAGCTCTCCTCCCTCTCTGGTCTTCAACACGTCCTCCAGAACTGTAGCAGTGATCCAGCAGAAGACTGGGATGTGGCACATGATGTGGAGGCTTCGTGAGGTCTTGATGTGGGACATGATCCTGCTGGCCTGCTCCTCATCTCTGAACCTCTTCCTGAAGTACTCCTCCTTCTGTGGGTCAGTGAACCCTCTGACCTCTGTCACCATGTCAACACACTCAGGAGGGATCTGATTGGCCGCTGCAGGTCTTGTGGTTATCCAGAGGCGAGCAGAGGGAAGCAGTTTCCCCCTGATGAGGTTTGTCAGCAGCACATCCACTGAGGTGGACTCTGTAACATCAGTCAGGACCTCATTGTTGTGGAAGTCCAGAGGAAGTCGACACTCATCCAGACCGTCAAAGATGAACACAACCTGGAACTCTTCAAACCTGCAGATTCCTGCTTCTTTGGTTTCAGTAAAGAAGTGATGAACAAGTTCCACCAAGCTGTACTTTTTCTCTTTCAGCACATTCAGCTCTCTGAAGGTGAATGGAAATGTGAACTGTATGTGCTGGTTGGCTTTGTCTTCAGCCCAGTCCAGAGTGAACTTCTGTGTTAAGACTGTTTTCCCAATGCCAGCCACTCCCTTTGTCATCACTGTTCTGATTGGTTCCTCTCTTCCAGGTGAGGGTTGAAAGATGTCTTCACATTTGATTGTTGTTTCTGGCCTGCCTGGTTTCCTGGATGCTGGATCAATCAGTCTGACCTCGTGTTCATCATTGACCTCTCGAGTCCCTCCCTCTGTGATGTAGAGCTCTGTGTAGATCTGGTTCAGAAGGGTTGGGTTTCCTGCTTTAGCAATCCCCTCAAACACACACTGGAACTTCCTCTTGAGGTTAGACTTGAGTTTACGTCGGCACACTGGAGCAAAATTCTCTGAAAAAAACACCAAATGAAATCAATACGTGGATGCACATCTGATGATGGTAAACATTTGACCATTGCCCTACAACCCGGAAAACTTAATTGATGTGATACAGATTTGTGCAGCATATGTACATGTAATCCTCTTACTGCTCTGCAGACAGTCAGCCAGCTCCTCCTGCTTCATACTCCTCAAGAAGTCCAGTGTGATGCTCAGAAATGCCTCACTGCTGCTCCTCCTCTGCTCCTCATCTTCACTCTGATTCTCTATGAATTCTGGACATAGAACCTTCTGGAACCTTTTCAGCTCGTTCTTCACAAAACTGACAATGTTCTTTTCAAGCCTCTGGAAAAGAGTCAAATGTAAACTTAAAATTAAATTTAAACTTGTTGAACACAACATCTGCCACAGACTGGAGGGCCATCTTGGACAGAGTTTGGATATACGTCTTGTTTATTCTCATAACTGGCAGTCAGTACTTAACCATTTCTCCTTAACAGTAAGTCTTATTAGCACTTAATAAACAACTAGTATCTCATCATCCCTAAACATTACAAAAAGAAGATAACATCCCAAACACTCACTACTTTGGCTACTCATTCCCTCTCCGTCCAACTAAGATCATATTGGATGATATTCTGTCCTTAGACCCCTATAAGCAAGCGGAATATTGCTATGATTTATGACATGGTACAAAATATTAAAAACCCTTTTGGGTCAACACTGAACTAGCAATGAAAGATTTGTATGATATGGCACGATATGAATATGACAACACAGCCTGAAACAAATTCATCACTATGACATCACATTAAACATGGTCTTACACAATTGAAAAAACTACACCACGTACAGTATTTGAATGACAAGATTGCCTTAATTTACCCCAAAATAACCCTGAGTGCCCAGGATGTCACCTCAGATCTTCAATTTGGACACATCAGTCTTTCAACATATTTTGTGAGAAATGTCATGACCTTTTCACACATATGCAGGAATCTAATGGAAGTCGTCCCCTATATTAAAGCTATAAGCTATAAAGCTTTAATTTGCGGGTTTGGGTGTTATCACCCAAAGTGTCAATCGCATTGAGCCTGCAGCACTGTCAACAAGACCGTCCATTTGAGAGGGACGAAGGTTAGCATAGGAGTCCTCAGTTATTGAGACATGGCATTGAATTAAATGCCGATGGAATCACTTCCTTAAATTTAGCTACAGCACTATCAGATAGATATCTGGTGTAGACTTTTTTGCCTAATGGCGTGTAGTCCAGTAATAGGAATTCAAAAGTTATTAAATAATGGTCCGATAACAAAGGATTCTGTGGAAAGACTATCAGATGTTCAATTTCAAGTCCATATGTCAGAACCAGGTCGAGGGTGTGATTAAAACAGTGAGTGGGTTTCTGTACCCTCTGACAGAAGCCGATCGAATCCAATAACAAGAGAAACGCAGCACCAAGGCTATCCTTATCAACGTCCACATGAATATTAAAATCACCTACGATAATGACTTTGTTTTAAGGACTAAACCTGATAAAAACTCTGAGAATTCAGATAAATAAATATGATGATAGGAAGTGTGACACTGATTACTGTGACTCTAAGGGAAGAAAACACCATCTGACTA
The DNA here is from genome assembly GCF_043641665.1 of Enoplosus armatus. Taxonomy (NCBI): domain Eukaryota; kingdom Metazoa; phylum Chordata; class Actinopteri; order Centrarchiformes; family Enoplosidae; genus Enoplosus; species Enoplosus armatus. Next base: position 728,511 of record NC_092198.1, read on the forward strand.
AGATGTTCACTCATATATTTTCTCCCTTTTTATGTATCTTTCTATTTTTCTTCCATTATATTTTCATTAGTGTACTTTGTGCCTTGGGGATTTGTCTGGGCATGGACTGGAGTGAGGAGGCCGTGTCAGTCTTCAAAAGTGAAAGTGAACATTTCTCAGAAAAGTAACAATAAAAGGAATAGGCCACCAACCAACCAACTCTCAATGCTCAAAAGGCATGTGTCAGCATAGACCTATCTCTTTCACTTTAGACCTTGTTTCACCAAGTGGATGAAAACATTGTACTCTGTTATAACCAGTGTAAACAAACAAAACCATTCCAAAGATTTCCATTATCCTCATCACGATACCCACTTTTAAATGTACCCCCAGCTACATCCATCAGGCATTATGGAATATATCTCAGGCATCCGCCTCACAATCATTTTACCATAAAATCATCTCGTACACAGATGATGTTCTATTATACATCACAAATGCTAAATCTTTTCTTCCATCAGTCCATTATCTGATAACTCCGTACAGCAGGGTATCTGGCTTCTCCATAAACTAGACACGACCTGAGATTAGGCCTAAATCCAGATTTAAATGGGAAGCTGTAGATTTACCTTTTAAATGTACCACCTTTAGAATATCATGGAATTCACATTTTAATCATCTATTCTAAGTCATCCATACTGGCTTCTTCCAAGAAGTTAAAAACAACCTGGAGAGATCCTCACTATGATGTATTGCCAAATGACATAAATCAACTGAAACTGAATGCTTCCCAATGACTCATAATCCCATCCAAACACTGGTATCCCTCTGACTCTGCATCTGGTCCTCTGGTTGAAAATCATGAAAAATCTGAGATTCTCCATCTTAACGTCATTTGATTTGTGGCTGTTGGAGTGAGCAGTAGTAGCTGTGCTGGTACCATAAATATGGAGACCAGTTCTGTGTGATGCTGCAGCGCAGATTGACCACTGGGAACATCTAGGTCATCCTGATGAGCTCTGTGGGAGAAACACAAAAACACACGTGATAGAAACATGTTGCATAATGTACATCTGTTTCCCATACCAGTGAAGCCCCTCTGAATTTGAATTAGAATTTGGTAACATTATGTTGACTTACTGTGTTTCAGAGGAACATTGTCCTTTGAAAACAAGAGGAGGATTCATAGACTGGTAACTCTTGATGGACATACAGCTGGGTCCAGGTCCAGCTCCAGGTCCAGGTCCAGCAAAGTCTGGTCTCTGCTGCTCTGGCCTTCAACACAACACACACAGAGCTTTGAGTGTGAATAATGATGGTGGAGTGATTTGAGAGCTGAGCTCTGACATGGAGAAGAGTCATGGACAGTTAGAGATCCTTGTGACGGCTGTGGTGAACTCTGACATCAGTGTTATCATCTCCCCCGTATACAACCACCTGCCATCACCTGACTGAGGGTCCATCATGTGATAACATCCTAACCCTGAGCGTACTTCATCCCCTGAGAAAGACTATGAGAAGTGGTTTAAAGCTTGGAAAACAGCAAGTTAGACCTTGTGTGGAGATCTTTTGTCAAATTATAAAGTTAGTAATGTGAGTGAAATTACTGGTTCAGTGAGGAGCGGTGTCCATCTCTGAAGACAGTCAGTAGATCCATAGAGCGGTCACTCTTCATGGACACACAGCTGGGTCCAGGTCCAGCTCCAGGTTCAGGTCCAGCAAAGTCTGGTCTCTGCTGCTCTGGCCTTCAACACAACACACACAGAGCTTTGAGTGTGAATAATGATGTTAGAGTGATTTGAGAGCTGAGCTCTGACATGGAGAAGAGTCATGGACAGTTAGAGATCCTCATGTCACCTCTGAGCTCTGGTCTGGCTGTCCTGGTCTCCATACAGAGCGGTTTTAGAGGGAGGGACTCCCTCCTCCGTCTTCTCACACTGATCCATAGCAGAGCCCCCACCTTCACACAAACACAGCGAAATGCTCATTCATTACAACAAGCTTTACATCACAGGACACATTCCTTCTCATTACTGTCACTAACACGACACAAATACTTGGAATACTAACAGCCAAGTTGAAGCTGTCCAACCAGTTATGACACTCTCTGCATATTTCTTTGCTGCAACTGCTGTTGGTTCTACCTGCAAGCATTACCAATAATAATAACAATGTGTAAATCATTGTCCTTTAAAGGTCCCATATTATTATTACATTTCAGCTCTATATTTTTATTCTGGGACACCACTAGAGCAGCTTTGCATGATTCACAGTTGACTAAAGTCCTAATGTATCTTGTCCTGGCCCTTCATGCAGCCCCTCAGTTCCCCCCTGACTGAAACAAGCCGTTTTAGACAAACAGAACAACCTCCAACCGCCTGGATCAGATGACCTGCTGGGGGCGTGGCTGAGTGCTGTGACTGTATAGATGTGTGCATTTCTCTGTGGACTGAGCGTTTTGATGCTTTCACAGTATTTATACAGCACCGAGAGCTGCTTTATGATCAAACAAGACATGGACATCGCACTTTCTACAATATGGGACCTTAACTCAGATTGAAATTGACACATTGAACTTGCACTTGAAAGTAAAAACAATTAAACAGGCAACAGGCTACTGTACAGTCAAACAGTGATACAACACAATGTGATCAAAGTGATCCTGATTATCAGACATTTACAGATTCCTCTGGTGGGATTCTCACCTGCTGAACTCACTTCAGGTCAACAGACACTGTCCACCTTCATGTGTCCAAGAAGCACTGGGAGAGAAGACGCTGCTCTTTTCTTCTTCCTCGTCAGTCCTGGTGTCTTTGTGTATTTGATGCCAGGACGCCGTCACACCCTCATAACTTCAGAGAAAAGCTTCTGAGAAAACACCAGAGTGACATCAAAACCAATCCAACAGGTGTCAGATTCCAGCCTCTGAGAGGTGAATCTATCTCCTCATTTCTTCTCCCTCACCTGCCTGAGGTGACTGGCTAATTAATGATGGTGTTCTGCAAGTTGGGGATGTGTTCACACTGGTTGTTATTCCACACATATACCCCGTCAGTGTCAGAGGAATCACTGATCAGATGAAGTAGTTGTACTATCTGTCCACTAGATGGTGCTAACTGACCATCTAATGAACTGAAGACCAGCTCATCTCCCTCTGTGTGTTTGTGGTGGAGAGCAGTATTTTGGCTTAGGTCCTTCCTGTTGTGGCTGCTCATTGAAGCTGCTCTTCCTGGATCCATAGTCTTCACACATATTTCATAATGAATCATAATTTGTTCATGCTGTGATTTTTTTTATCTATTGTGTCTGTGCTGCTGCTCCTCTTGAGGTTTCTTCCATACTCCTGGTGGTAACTCTGATCTATCTCCCAGTAGTCAGTTGGGGAGATTCTGGTACAGAAGAACCAAAAAACTTTCCCACAGCGAGGGTAAGAGGGTACCTGCGTCTACGTTACATTTCCAAGTTGTTCTGTATCATGAAGTCTTACTGGTGTATAATAGTACCTGGAATGATCTTATAATGTGTGAATATACCTCGGACATCCCTAATGTTCAGAGCTTTCATGTTCAAGGTAAATTATTGTAATAAAGTAAGACAGCAACTTAACTTTATAATCCAAAACTCCCAAAAACTTTCAGATTGTGATTAAAGGGGAATGTTAATGGATTAAATGACTTTCAAGGAGAAGCAATCTAAACTAAAGCCTTAAATGTAGCTCATGTTTCTCAGTCTGATCTTACAATCATGATTCAGGGCTTAAATTTAAAAACATACTTTAATTTATATTCAATCATCCAGTCTCCTCTCTGAGTAAATGATCACAATGTGACCCTCCTCATACACTGTCCTCACACACTGTCCTCACACACACTGTCTTCACACTGTCCTCACACACTGTCCTCACACACTGTCCTCACACTGTCCTCACACACTGTCCTCACACACACTGTCTTCACACTGTCCTCATACACTGTCCTCACACACTGTCCTCACACACACTGTCTTCACACTGTCCTCACACACTGTCCTCACACACTGTCTTCACACTGTCCTCACACACTGTCCTCACACACACTGTCTTCACACTGTCCTCATACACTGTCCTCACACACTGTCCTCACACACACTGTCTTCACACTGTCCTCACACACTGTCCTCACACACAATGTCTTCACACTGTCCTCACACACTGTCCTCACACACTGTCCTCACACTGTCCTCACACACACTGTCCTCATACACTGTCCTCTCACACTGTGTCCTCATACAGTGTCCTCACACACACTGTCTTCACACTGTCCTCACACACACTGTCCTCACACACACTGTCCTCACACACACACTGTCTTCACACACTGTCCTCACACTGTCCTCACACACACTGTCCTCACACACTGTCCTCACACTGTCTTCACACACTGTCCTCACACTGTCTTTACATTACATACAGGTCTGGGAGAGGAAATAAGGAGATAGAAAAACTTCTGATAGGCTGGAAGCTGTTGGACTGGTTCTGACGTCACGCTGGTGTTTTTTCAGACTTGGTCTCTGAAGTTATGAGGGTGTGACGGCGTCCTCAGATCAACAGACTCCAGGACTGAAGAGGAAGAAACCAGCAGCGCCTTCTGTTTCCTGGACACATGAAGGTGAACAGTGTCTGTCAGTTGACCTGAAGTCAGTTCAGCAGGTGAGAATCCCACCAGAGGAATCTGTAAATGTCTGATGTTTCTTGATGGTGATTGGCTGTTTCAAAATAGCTGTTTGGTGCTTGTCAGAGAATATTATTGAATATTCTTAAGAATTCTTTTATTTTTTAACTGACAATGTGACTTTTTACTGCAGTTGCGCTGCAAAACATATTCATCATTTCAAGTGAGCAGCCTTTTATCTCTTTACACTAAGTTGATAATGAGCGTTCAGTGGATCTAATGAAACTGACTGTGGGATGTTCCACTGCAGTGTTGCCCACAATCAACCGGTTGGTCGAATCTCAGCTCACATCTCTGCTGAAAAATGCTGAGAATGTCAGAACTGGTTTCACCGCTTGTGTTCAAAACACAAACCTTTTACCAACACTGAGGCAGACCTGGTTTCACTTAAACCTCTTTTTGAATCACTTTTGTCTCGACTGTCCCAGAGCCTTCAAAATCCTGTTAATATGGACCTGATCAGTGTGTGTCTGATGGAATGAGCAGCTGTTTCAGTTGTTTGTACAGTTTTTTGTTCCAGTTTACATTTTCAGGAATGTAACAAATACCACTTTTTGGGGGCACTTTAAGAAATGTATTTGTGGTGCTAAATCAAATTTGACAGGGGGGTTATGGTTGTGCTACCACATCTTAGGTGTACTCTACTAAATTTTTAAATGGAGATTAGAACAGAGGTGGGGATTTTATTGGGATGCTACATTGCATTTTAGAATAACATATTTAGGGTGTTTTGCCAAATTTAGTTTTCAACAAATATATTTTGGATGTGTTACACCAAATGTAGAGATTGTAAAATAAAAATCCCAAATACCAGATTTACACATTTTAAGAGCATCATGCCAGTTTTGTGTATTATATAATGATATAATATATAATGCTAATATAGAATATTTAAATGTTGGGATTAACATGAATAACATTTGGGAATATTTAATATATATTGAATTCAATTCTTAAAGCTATAGCACCCCGATATTTGCTCAAATAAATCCTGATTGCAGCTCTAGAAAGCGTCCTCTGTGTCGTGTTAGTGACAGTAATGAGAAGAAATGTGTCCTGTGATGTAAAGCTTGTTGTAATGAATGAGCGTGTCGCTGTGTTTGTGTGAAGGTGGGGGCTCTGCTATGAATCAGTGTGAGGAGACGGAGGAGGGAGTCCCTCCCTCTAAAACCGCTCTGTATGGAGACCAGGACAGCCAGACCAGAGCTCAGAGGTGACATGAGGATCTCTAACTGTCCATGACTGTAGATGATGTGTGATGTGTTCTCATCGCTCTCATTGAACACCTGTAATAATTACATTGTACTCATCAAATGAACGGGTGAACAGTAAAGTTATCACCTATCACCTGTCCTTTGTGACAGTTTACAGATCCACTTTTCTACTTCAGCGTTGACCTACTGAACATACTGTAGTTGTGGTCACATGGTTTTCACGTGTAATGAGGGATTATTAGTGACATTTCAGGTGCACTCACCTCCAATTTGACCTCCAAATAAAGTCGATATTTATAGTATCCTTTTCCTCCTATATATATGTTACACAAGGACATGATGCACACTTCTATATATACACCCTTTAAAATGTCATTGAGTAATCAGTTTTGTGTCTCTATCAGGATCCATCATCAGAGACCAGACTCTCCTGGACCCAGCTGTGTGTCCATGAAGAGTGACCGCTCTATGGATCGACCGACTGTCTTCAGAGATGGACGCCGCTCCTCACTGAAACAGTAATTTCACTGACATCACTAACTTTATGATTTGACAAAAACAAGGTCTAACTTGCTGTTTTCCAAGCTTTCAACCACTTCTCATGGTCTTTCTCAGGGGAGGAAGTACGCTCAGTAGTTATCACATGATGGACCCTCAGTCAGGTGATGACAGGTGGTTGTATATGGGGGAGATGATAACACTGATGTCAGAGTTCACCACAGCCGTCACATCTGATGTCACGATGACGTCATACACCACTCCAGTCTTTCTGTCGGGGGGGGGGGGGGTATTTTTCATTAGGGAGTACCAGCAGACATCTTAAGGTGTTGAATGGTTTGTGGTAAGTGATGACAGTCCAGCCACATGCTGGACTTCCACTGCGATGCTTCTGGTGGTCCCTGCTGAGTTGGAAGTGTCTGTTCCTATTTAAATCGCGGTTTTCAATATCCGCTCCTGGTACTCGTGCATTATGGTGAAGCTGTCGTCCACATATCGGTACCAGATGTCAGGTGAGCTAAGAACTGCTGTCAGGGCAATCTGTTCAAAACGTTGGGCAGTTCACATGGTATTTCTTCAGCAGTAAATTATCTGCACGGAACTGAAATAATGAATCAGTTTTGTGTCTCAGGATCAGGATCCATCATCAGAGACCAGACTCTCCTGAACCTAGCTGTGTGTCCATGAAGAGTGACCGCTCTATGACTCGACCGACTGTCTTCAGAGATGGACACCGCTCAGCTGATCTAAGGTAAGAAATCAAAATGTGAGAGAGAGGACCACACAGGACTATTTAATATAATACTTATTTGAAAGTCATATAACATAACTAAAGACCAAGTATAGTTAGTAATTAGTAACATCATTTGTTTTAATTTATCAGGAGCAAAAGACTCTTTTGTCTTTTTCAAGTCCTGGCCAAGACAGACAGCAGCACAGATAACACAGCTGAGGACATTAAACTAACAGAGCACAAATTACAGAATTGTATATATACTTTAAACGGGTTACCAGCTCCTGAACATTCAGGTGATTCTGCAGCTGATTCCAAGCCGAGGGAGCCGCATACTGAAATGCTCTTTTTCCCACTTTAGTACGGACTTTGGGGACAGTTAGTAGAGACAAGTCCCGGGAATGAAGACAATAACTTACCATACTTTTGTGTAGATTGTAGATCCATCGGTTTTAGCTTCAGCTGTTTCAGCTCACAGGTGGATGCGTTCATGACCCATGTGTTCTCATCAACAGTGGCTAATTTGGTTTCTGTCTCTCATATCGTAACTGTTCTGGTTTGTTCTTGTTATTCTGAGGTGTTCTTAAGTCTTCGCTGGATGATGTAGCTGCCTGGCATCAGGCTCCAGATTTGTTAATAGTTGTAGTTTTGGTTCAGATTTTGTTTTTTCTTCTTCTAAACCCATCAGGGTAAAATGACTCTGTGTCATTTTAGCTGTTTTTGTTCAGTCCTTCTTACAAATGGTGTTTGGTTTTAATCCTCTGACGGTCACTGAGAATGTAAACTGGGATTAATGAATCAGTTCTGTATTAAGGGCTTCTCGGCCAGGTTGCCTTAAAAGTTGGACTTCAGGCTTCGTTCTTGACCTTGGATACGACAGGCTGACAACACAATCCCAACACACAGTCCGACATACTGGTTTCAAATGTTTTCATTTCCTCTGTGGATGGAGTTGCTCAGTTGTCATGGAGATGGTCTGGCTGTTATCACATGACCTAGGTACAATAACATGTGATGTGTTTCTGTCAGGATCCATCAGCAGAGACCAGACTCTCCTGGACCCCGCTGTGTTTCTGTAACTGCTTTATTGAAAACAGTGAATGTAACATGCAGAATTTACTGAGCTGGCCTTCCACCAGGATCAAACCTGACATGAACAACTGTGTGATTGTTTTCTCCACAGACTTTATCAGCAGAGCTCAGAGCTTCTCAGTGGTCAGTCCGTCCAGAAGCATCAAACAGACCTGGACTCCATATTTCTGGTAAGTAAATGAAATGTACAGACACAATTACAACTGCGAACTACAACAGCCACCATCTAAATACTAAACTACTGTTCTGTTGTCTGCATGCTGCACTCCTCAGACCAGCAGGCTTTCAGTCTGTCACAGATGGTCTGATGTTGAGTTCTGTGAGTTCAGACTGAAAGTAACCTTTAGATTTTATTCTGTTCCAGCTGCTTGAGGACAACATTGTCAGTTTTGTGAAGCGTGAGCTGAAGAAGTTCCAGAGAGTCCTGAGTTGCTTTCAGAGTCAGAGTCAGAGTGAGGGTGAGGATGAGCTGGTGGATGGAGATGAAGAGCAGAGGAGGAGCAGCAGAGAGGCATTTCTGAAGATCACACTGGACGTCCTGAGGAGAATGAAGCAGGAGGGGCTGGCTGACCGTCTGCAGAGCAGTAAGACTTTTTAGGGGGACATTGGCCTTTAGGAATTATAAAACATGAGGTCTGGTTCAGAGTCTATTTGCAACCTTTTCTGTATACTGAGTTCAGAGAGATAGTGTCTCAGCCTGCTGTTGTATATCAGGTGGATTGCTGGGTTTCGAGTCCTCTGTTTCATTAGGTAGCCTAGCAGCCTTCACCCTTCACCCACATATAGGAGGTTGGTGTTTCCTTGTGGGGACAAATACAAGCTTATCACTCCCCACATATCTTCTACATGTTGTACATTCACATATAATCTTTTCCACATGAGTTGGCTTAAAGACTGACTGAAATGTATTTTAGTGTGAAGGCACATTAGCCTTTAGCCTTAGCCTTTAGCCTTTAGCCTTTGTCACAGCAGTTTAGTGCTAGCTGTAAAGTCTGTGTCTGGACACAACATGTTATGTTACGTGTGTTACACAAGCTGAAAGTGATGGTGTGTCTGTAGTTATGAGGTTTACGTATTGTAACAATACAATCTCATAAAGTGTCTAGTTAAATATAATCTATCATATGAACCACACAACCTGAAAGTCAGAAGTGATGCGTAGTTACAGCCTCACATTTTTTATGGCTGCATTTACACCAAACTCTGCGTTGTGGTGAAAACACCAGTCCTCCCATTCATTTTGAATGTGGGTAGTCAGTTTAGGCTGCAGCGGGGGTGGTGACTGCAGGGGGTTCCAAAAAAAGAGAGGGATTCAACTTTTGGAGAAACGTAACACGACGTCGGCGCTCCAGAGCTCCCACAGAGCCGCACACTGCTTTCATCGCCGCAATGCTGGATTTGGTCTAAATGCAGCCATTTAAAATGTGAGGATGTAACTACGCATCACTTCTAACTAACTTGAGCTTGAAGAATGATCTCAATCAGTTCCACACAGAGAGATTTAGAGAGTTCAAATTTATGGAAAAAAAACGATCATTGTTATTGGAACAGTACTCAGTGTCAGCTGACAGCTTGAGTTTGGGAATTGGTGACAATTGTTATTGGTATCAGGGAGAGAAAGTCCGATTTGTGTTTCCCTAACAGCCACTGTTTCAATTTATCAATTTTACTACTCTCAATGATTTCTATTTGTTGTTTATTCAGGAACTAGTGCTCCAGTGTGCCGACGTAAACTCAAGTCTAACCTGAAGGAGAAGTTCCAGTGTGTGTTTGAGGGGATTGCTAAAGCAGGAAACCCAACCCTTCTGAATCAGATCTACACAGAGCTCTACATCACAGAGGGAGGGACTGGAGAGGTCAATGATGAACATGAGGTCAGACTGATTGAAACAGCATCCAGGAAACCAGACAGACCAGAAACAACAATCAAATGTGAAGACATCTTTCAACCCTCACCTGGAAGAGAGGAACCAATCAGAACAGTGATGACAAAGGGAGTGGCTGGCATTGGGAAAACAGTCTTAACACAGAAGTTCACTCTGGACTGGGCTGAAGACAAAGCCAACCAGCACATACAGTTCACATTTCCATTCACCTTCAGACAGCTGAATGTGCTGAAAGAGAAAAAGTACAGCTTGGTGGAACTTGTTCATCACTTCTTTACTGAAACCAAAGAGGCAGGAATCTGCAGGTTTGAAGAGTTCCAGGTTTTGTTCATCTTTGACGGTCTGGATGAGTGTCGACTTCCTCTGGACTTCCACAACAATGAGGTCCTGACTGATGTTACAGAGTCCACCTCAGTGGATGTGCTGCTGACAAACCTCATCAGGGGGAAACTGCTTCCCTCTGCTCGCCTCTGGATAACCACAAGACCTGCAGCGGCCAATCAGATCCCTCCTGAGTGTGTTGACATGGTGACAGAGGTCAGAGGGTTCACTGACCCACAGAAGGAGGAGTACTTCAGGAAGAGGTTCAGAGATGAGGAGCAGGCCAGCAGGATCATCTCCCACATCAAGACCTCACAAAGCCTCCACATTATGTGCCACATCCCAGTCTTCTGCTGGATCACTGCTACAGTTCTGGAGGATGTGTTGAAGACCAGAGAGGGAGGAGAGCTGCCCAAGACCCTGACTGAGATGTACATCTACTTCCTGGTGGTTCAGTCCAAACTGAAGAACATCAAGTATGATGGAGGAGCAGAGACAGATCCAACCTGGAGTCCAGAGAGCAGGGAGATGATCGAGTCTCTGGGAAAACTGGCTTTTGAGCAGCTGCAGAAAGGCAACCTGATCTTCTATGAATCCGACCTGACAGAGTGTGGCATCGATATCAGAGCAGCCTCAGTGTACTCAGGAGTGTTCACAGAGATCTTTAAAGAGGAGAGAGGACTGTACCAGGACAAGGTGTTCAGCTTCGTCCATCTGAGCGTTCAGGAGTTTCTGGCTGCTCTTCATGTCCATCTGACATTCATCGACTCTGGTGTCTTCAGAGACAAATCTGAACTCACATACTTCTATCAGACTGCTGTGGACAAGGCCTTACAGAGTCCAAATGGACACCTGGACTTGTTCCTTCGCTTCCTCCTGGGTCTTTCACTGAGGGCCAATCAGGCTCTCCTGCGAGGCTTGTTGACACAGACAGGAAGTAGCCCAGAGATGAATCAGGAAACAGTTGAATTCATTAATGCAAAAATCAGGGAGAATGTTTCTCCAGAGAGAGCGATCAATCTGTTCTACTGTCTGAATGAACTGAATGCCAATTATCT
>NC_092198.1:745000-757500 GCF_043641665.1 Enoplosus armatus
TCTGGCACAATAATACAAAGACAGTCATCCCTCTCCCTTCCTCCTCCTCCTCCTCCTCCTCCGTCTCTCACAGAGTAGCAGTGTATGTGGACCGTCCTGCTGGCACTCTGTCCTTCTACAGAGTCTCCTCTGACACACTGATCCACCTCCACACCTTCAACACCACTTTCACTAAACTTCTCTACCCTGGGTTTAGGCTCTGGTTCGGTTCAGTGTCTCTGTGTTCGGACACATAGAGAAACCGTTTACTCCGAACACCATCACACTCACATAATACACCTTAAACTCGTAGCATTACTGTTTTTAATTCCATACTGTCCATTTATGTGACTGTGTCCTATTTCAGACTTCACCTCCTAAGAAGTCTGTTTCAGCACCAATGTCTCCTTTTCACTCCTCAGTGTCCCATAATCTACTGAGGCCCAGTCAAATAATTAATGACGTGTTCCGTCAGGTAAATCAGTAGAAACTGAAAGCCAGACATAAAGTCTCATGGCTACTTCTGATCTTACCGGCCTGACACCACAGGCTGCTGCTGTATGTATTATATCTGTCCTCTGCTGGTGATGAGGTGTATCATTCAGGAGATACAGCAAGAAAAAGTGAAAAAGTTGAGCCATCGTCGTCTGAGAATACAGCAACAAAGAGCTGACATGTTTGCATTGAAAACAATAGAGACAGCAGCAGCAGCTGCTCACTATCTGAAAGCACCGGTGGACAAGACCTTACAGAGTCCAAATGGACACATCGACTTGTTGTTGTTGTTGTTGTGTCCTGATCACTGGGATAGAAAGATTGGTGTGACTAATAGTGCATGTTTGTGTGTGTTGTGATACCTCTGTTACAACTGTGTACAAACAACCCCCCCTCAAAGATTTTCCATGTGTAGAACCCAACAAACGTCCAGCAGCTCTAAAAGATGGAGGGAAGAATTAAATGTGCTTTTTTATGTCAGTCCACATCAAAAACAAAGAACTGGGTGAACAGCAGCTGGAGACAGTGTGGGCGGATGAATCACTACATATTTTCTGCTCATGTATAAAAATACAAATATTCTATATATAGAGTTTTTCAGACTCTTTATGCTACGGGACTTTATTCCCAGGGACATTATTCAAGAGAAGGACATCTATCTCACATCATGGTGGAAACCCTCCAGGAGAGTGGCGGGACATTGTAGAGGACGTTTAGTCCATGGACAAAGGACTCATCATCTGAGGACTAAAGCAGCGACCCACAACGCTGGGGAGAGGACTGTTCTCAGCTGGTCTGAAGACAGAGTAGTGCCCCGTTTTACATTCATTTTTATGTCTATTTTTGTCATTAATGTCGTTTTGTCGTGGAAAATAATAAATAAAAAAGTTTATAAAGCATTTGTTGGTGAAATGAATCGATACCTCTGTGTGTCTGTGTGTTGACGAAAGGAAATCAATGAAGTATTATCAGCTGTTCTGAGGCTGAAGTTGATCAAATGATTCCATCATTTTTATAGAAACATGAACGAGCAAACAAAACAAAACCAGCTGCTTGAATCATTTACGCTGAGCTTAGTCAGCATTTTACAAACAAAAAGATGAATCAATGATGAATATTTGAAGCTGACCGACTCCACAAGAAGCTGAAAAACATTCAGCCCTGACACAGCATCGCTTTATAAAGGCGCTGATGCTAACGCTAACACGTTAGCAAACAGTAGGCTTCCACGTCCAGCAGAAACACAGCAACATGAACTTTAAACTGCGTCACTGTGATGATGTGATACACACGGTTGATTTAAAGTAAAAACATTTTTTATTTACTGTAAATGTGTAAATATAAGTCCTGAAAGACTCATTTGAATAATAATGATAATTGGCTGTAAAGTACAAAGTACAAAACAAGTATTTCAATACTATACAATAATATATATATACTTTATATATACTATATATATACTTTATATACACTATATATATATATAATACGGATGCATTAATAGTAAGCAGCAGTCTGAGGTGTTAGCTCCACTTCAGCATTAAAGTGCAACTTACATATTACTACAGTAATAACAATGATCCAATAATATAATAACATAATACTGAGAGAGCCATTCAGTATAATGAGTACTTTTACTTTTGACACTTAAAGTACATTTTGCTTGAGTATTTTCACAGTGTGTTATTAGTACTTTTACTAGAGGATCTCAATACTTCTTCCACCACTGAGTAGTATGAGTAGTCGTAGTAGCAGTATTGCAGTACTTGAGTAAATGTACTTTCACCACTGCTGAAGAAAATGGCTGACAGGATAAAACCGGAGTTTAATTTTGAAAGAAACAGAAACTTCCTGTATTTTCTTCTCGTCTCTGTTTTTGGTGCCTGGAAACAGCAGCGGAGTGAGAGCTCCTGCCGCTCCGCCTCTCTGAGTCTCCGCCCTCCTCAGGTGGTGTCAGCAGGACGGAGGAATGTGACGGGACCGTCCGCCAGCTCCAGGCCTCTCCTCTGCGGAACTGATCATGGACTCAAGAGTTCCGAACTTCACCGGGACTTTCATAAAGTTCTGATTCAACAGCTGGACTATGAGGAGGAGCGAGTCCCGGACTCAGGAGAGGATCTTTGGTGGCTGCTTCTGACTCTTTGGATCACTTGGATCAGTCCAGGTGTGGTCGTCGTACCTGAGGCTGCGGGTTTGGACTCTGTGTGATTAAGTGGTTCTGCTGCTGGAGCTCACGATGCCGGATCTGATCAGCGTGACGGAGTTCGTCGCGGAGACTAATGAGGACTACAAAGCTCCGACCACCTCCAGCTTCACCACAAGGATGTCCCACTGCAGGAACGCGGTGGCAGCTCTGGAGGAGGTAGCACACGCACACACACACACACACACACACACACACACACACACACACACACACAGGGGAATAAACTGATGTATATGAACATAAAGAGTGAATAATAATAATAATACTAATACTAATACTAATAGTAATGGATGCCGCGGTTGTTCCAGCCTGTGAGTGAACATGAAGGCAGCCTGTGTGTCAGTGGAAAGAGGAACAGAGACAGAAACTTCCTCTTGAGTCTTCGTGTTGAAAGAATCTGAAGCTGCTTTCTTCTGCAACTCTGAAGCCGTTTGTTAACTGAGCTGATATGAGGAAGCAGCGGTGAGAGGTCAAAGGTCGCTGAGGAGAGGCTTGAACACAGCACAGGACACAGGCTGAGGCGTAGAGTCCGGTACTACGACTACTACTCTTACTACTGCAGTTACCTGTCATGGTGACCACATGTTGAACTGTGGCTCGATTAAACTTTTAGAAACTAAAGATCTGAAGTGTCCCGTCTTTAGTGAACGTTGTTCACACAGAGACACCTTCTGAAGCTGCGTTAAACAGGAAGTCTCCATCAAACTACAAAACAGAGGAATGCTGCATGCTGGGAAGTGTGAGAACATGCTGATCACGTTTCTTTAAAACACAACAGAAAAACCGTTTCAGTTGAATTCACTTTTTAATGGTGTTAAATCGCTGTGGGGTTTTCCAGGTGTCCTTCAGGTGTGAGGGGGCTCTCTGGCTTCTTGAGAAGTTTCCAGGGGTCTTTCAGAAGTTTCCAGGTGTCTTTCAGAAGTTTCCAGGGGTCTTTCAGAAGTTTCCAGGGGTCTTTCAGAAGTTTCCAGGTGTCCTTGAGGGAGTTGAGGTTTCCCAGGTGGTTTCCAGGAGACCTTGGTGACGTTTTATAGGCCTTGAGGACTGAACTGAGACTTCTGAGTCTCTGAAACACTTAAACGCCTCCAGGCTGCTCTCTTCAGTACTTTTATTTAAAACACACAGAGAGGAAGAACTTCTACTACTAATACAAGTACTACTACAAGTACTATTACTTCTGATACCAGAGCGGTTTCCTGCAGTTATTAAAGAGTTCACAGACCTCCTAAAGGGGGTTTTCGGGATCCTAGCAGAGTCTCCAGAAGTTGTTGGATATTTTC
Organism: Enoplosus armatus; assembly: GCF_043641665.1. Classification (NCBI taxonomy): domain Eukaryota; kingdom Metazoa; phylum Chordata; class Actinopteri; order Centrarchiformes; family Enoplosidae; genus Enoplosus; species Enoplosus armatus. The sequence continues at coordinate 748,961 of NC_092198.1, forward strand.
AGAGGTTTTCATGAGACCCAAGACTGACCCCTGACCCCGGACCCTGGACCCCGTACCCTGTGATCCTCCTCCTCATAATAAACGTGATCACGTGTGTTTCCACGTGGACGCTTGATTAATGTATTATAATGTTGTATTTTTGACTAATATACTTGTGTTGCTCCTAATTAAATATATAAACAATATATACAATGAATACTTAGTTTCATACTTATATACATGTATTTAAAATGTATTAAAATGTACTACCAAATATCTTTTGGACAACTTTTAGAATACGTTTGACGTACTAGAAATATTATTATTAAAATTATTCTGCTCTAAAGAGTAATTTAAGTAAATTTACTTATATTTCAAATGTGTTTTTATTAGATATTTAAAATCAATTTATAACTTAAGGCAGTCGAGCGTATAATATATACTATATAAATACTTATATATCATTAATACACAAAGTACGATATCAGTGTGTCCAAAATAAAAATATACTTGTCTTCAGACCTGCGCAGAATATGAAACTGTGACTTGAGGTTTGTAGAAATCACAGGTCTGGACAGCATGTTGTGTCTTCCTCCTCTTCCTCCTCCTCCTGTTGCATGCTGGGACGTTCCCGCCCTGCAGACCCGGGGCAACGACGGAGCCTCACCTGTCTGATCGAGTCCCAACAAGATCGGTCTCAGTCCGTCTGTCCCTCTAATGGATCCGTCCTCTGTCTGCTGAATCCTCTCCTCCACCTTTTGTCCCCCCCCCCGTTGAAGGTCGTGTCCCAACATGTCTGAAGTCAAACACCTCTCAGAGGTTTAAAGCTGCTGAGCTTCAGAAAGCTTTTGTTTTGCCACCAGCATTTATTTCTATCATCAAGTCCATGAAGTGGGGGGGCCAGGGGGTCCAGGGTGCTCTTCATGTTTCCTGAACAGGTTTTCAAGGCTCAGCTGTTCCTGAAATCAAACCAGAGTTGTGGGGAGTGATTCAGAGGTCTGGAACCAGATTAGAGGTTTTCTTGGCCCCCTCCCGTTCAGACAGATCTCCGGCCGGCCTGCTGTCTCGTCAGAATTAAACTCTAAAAGACGAACCTTTGTTGATTTGAAAGACGTGGTTCCCGTGCGTCCGACAGGAAGCTCCGCGTGACGTCACGCGCCTCCTTCTGATTGGTTGTTGCGTCCCGTGGAAGTCGAACATGAACTGAGAGGTTCCAGACTGGTCAGGGTTTCAGGTGTCAGGTGGGGCTGAAGGTGTTGGAGAGGTCCTTGAAAGAGTTCCAGGAACTAAAGGTGAAACAATTAGTCGACTATTAGCTATTTTGATAATCGATGAATCTTTGAGTGAGTTTTGATGATGAAGATGATGATTCTGTTTTACATGATGATGAAGTTTGACTTAAAGACCTCTAACCATCACAGTGTGACGACTCTGACCTTTGACCTTTTCTCAGCTGTTTTTCTTCTCTTTGTTGGTTTTGACGTTTGAATAAACTTTATTAGAACTGGACCGAACGGACGTTCAGTGTGAGAATAAAATCTGCAGGTTCAACAGAACGGACGATTGAAGTCGACCCGGCTTTACTGGTTTCCCAAGTCCTTGAGGGGCTGCAGTCTGGGAACGTGTTCATGTTTTTGAGTAAGTTGAAGCTTTTTAAAGGGTTAGAGGAGGAAAGCACCGGACAGCAGAATTATTCAAATGATGTTTGGTGTAACTGCAGAGCCACACAGATCGATAGTTTCGATACTGACTCACATGAGGGTCATCCTCTGAGAAATAACTGCTGGTGAAGAACATCTCATGTCTATAAACTAGCAGCAGAACGCAGTTATAACTGAGTCTGTGTCTATATCTGGGACTGTTGCAGACTAACAGAGGACTGAATGTGGCCTCAAGAGGTTTCTGTGGGTTGTGAAGGTTCATCTGAGGCGGTGACGCCGTCACAGAGCTCTTTAAAGAGTAACTCAACAGCTGCTGAAAGGGTTAAATTCTCACCTTGTGCAGTGATGTAGAAGTGTACTCCACAGTGTGTCAGTACACCGTGACATCACTGTTGGGTGTGGTTACAGGCAAAACACTGACCACAACCAACCAGAACTAGTGTTGAGACCTTCAACCAGAGAGAAACTCTGCTGTTCACACTGAAGCTCACTTTCTCTTTAAAGAGGGTTCCTTAAGGTTCTTCAGGGTTCTTTAGTGCATCTCAACAGGCAATTTCTCCACTTTTTCCTGAACTTGTCAGAACCAGTGAGGCTCCCGGAGTGTAAAAGACTGATCCGGCCCAAGAGGAGATTCTAATACCCAATCCAGGTCGTTCGAGGCTCTCTGAAGGATTTTCAGAAGGTGTTGAAGAGTTTTCAGAAGTCCTTGAAAGGTTTCCAGGGTTCTTTAGGGGATTCCAGGGGTCTGTAATGAGGTTTAAGGGCGTGAGAAAAGACATCAGTCAGAGAACGTGAACTGAAAGGTTTAGATCAGGACTCAAAAGGACTAAAGACCAGCAGGAACACAGTCCTCCACTGATCTGTGAAGTTGATTTGCATGAAGTCACCTGATCAGATAAGCTCATTTACATGAAGCTTCATGATTGGACCAAAACTGTGTGATCGTTTCACCTCGATATCATTTTACTAACAGAAGATGGTCGTGTGGAAGAAGTTTCTCTGCTGCTCAAACATTATTACATTTAAACACTGGGAGTTAAAGACTGTCTGCAGCTTCGTATCAACTTTGAGGAGTTGGATCTTTAACTTGTTTAAATACATGTTCTGGGGTCTGCTGAGCAGAATGGATGCTGACTGGCAGCTGGTCCGTCAGGTTAGACCCTGAAAATCACCTGTGATGTGAACATTTAATGCTTCTGCATATTTTACCTCCTTTAATTGCAAATGGTGCAGATCTGGTGGGTTTTTATTTTACAAATTCTTGTCTTTATATTATGTTGTATGTTTGTATCCGTCCCTGCACAGACACAGATTCACAGAAGGAATCAACAGAAACTGTGTGTGTGTTTAGCTGATGGTGGTGTGCAGATGTTTTACACTGTCCAGCTGCGCTTCCAGCTGTGCTTCCAGCTGTGCTTCCAGCTGTGCTTCCAGCTGCGGTGTCCGGTCTCTCTGTCCTCACTGTGTTTGTCCTCCTCAGGCTCTGGACGTGGACAGATCAGTTCTCTACAAGATCAAGAAGTCTGTGAAGGCCATCAACACGTCTGGTCTGGGTGAGTGTTTCACTTTCACCTCCGTCCGTCCAAAAATACCTCAACGTGTCGCTCTGCCAGTCACTTCCTGTCTGCTCAGACACCAACTGTCAACTAACATCCATTTATTAAATATAGTACTTTTTCTCACATTTAGATCACTTCCTCTTAACTTTCTTCAGAATCAACAGGAACCCACTGATTGTTCACCAGATAAACTGTACTGTCTGCATCACCCACAGCATGATGGGAGCTGTAGTCCCAAAACTCAGAACACGTTTATTCCAAATAGGAATAAGAAAAAGAAAATCAACAGGAGTCACTAAAAGCATGAAAATTAGATTTTTTGTTTTGAGGTTCAGATCGTCTCATCAGCGTCTTAAACTCTCAGAGATGAGCCTGTAAGAAGGAGTGAAAACTGTATTATTTAAATAAAGTAATGTATAAACAGTCAAAAATGTCCAGCTTCTGCCTCTCCGAGGACACCAACCTGAACTTTGATACTGTAACGTCCAAGATCCTTTCAAATGAACACAATTGGAGCATGGTCGATTCATCAGAACCACTGATCCAGTTTAACTCTGGCCTGAGCCCGCCAGTGACCTGCTGAAACAAGCCTGAGACAAACCTGAGACAAACCTGAAACAAACCAGAAATAAACCTGAGACAAGGCTGAAACAAACCTGAGACAAGCCTGAAACAAACCTGAGACAAACCTGAGACAAACCTGAAACAAACCTGAGACAAACCCGAGATAAATCTGAGACAAACCTGAGACAAGGCTGAAACAAACCTGAGACAAGCCTGAAACAAACCGGAGACAAACCTGAGACAAACCCGAGATAAATCTGAGACAAACCTGAGACAAACCTGAGACAAGCCTGAAACAAACCTGAGACAAACCTGAAACAAACCAGAAATAAACCTGAGACAAGGCTGAAACAAACCTGAGACAAGCCTGAAACAAACCTGAGACAAACCTGAGACAAACCTGAGATAAATCTGAGACAAACCTGAAACAAACCCGAGATAAATCTGAGACAAACTTGAAACAAACTTGAAATAAACCTGAAACAAACCAGAAATAACCCTGAGCCAAACCTGAAACAAACATGAGACAAACCTGAAACAAACCTGAGACAAACCAAATGATGTGTTGGGTGGTGAACCCGGCTGGTGGTGCGTTGTGGTGGGTTTGTGTTCTGGCAGGTGGAGTCTCACCTCCACACATTCCTGTCATAGCGCTCTCCTGTCCCAGCATGCCGAGGGAGACGCCCGTCTGTCTGCTGACACGGAGAGCAGAGACAGACCAAACTCAAGCTGGTTGGTTCTTCAACATCAGTTTAATATAGAGACAGAATATGAGACTGTGAACTGATGATCTGATAAAGAATCAGCAGTGAGACTCGGCCTCCCCTCAGTTGAAGTTGAGCTCTAAGGGACGTAATAATAATAATAATAATAATAATAATGATAATAAAGGCCGGGTTCTTTCTGCAGTGGAGATAAATAAAGGCCACAGATCTTTAAGGATTTACGGTTCTTATAATAATTCTAGTGTTTAGTTCTCTAGAATCTGTTTCCTGTGTTTCAGCTCATGTGGACAACGAGGAGCAGTACATCTCGTCCATGGAGAAGTTCGGAGACAACTGCGTCTGCAGGGAGGACGGCGAGGTCGGCTCGGCCTTCCTCAAGTTCGCCGTTTTCACCAAAGAGCTGTCGGCGCTCTTCAAGAACCTGGTGAGGGACTGAAGTCGCCGCGATGAATCAAAAAGAGTTTGAGGAACTTCATGTTGACACACTGGAGGTTTCTGCTTTAACGCCACTTCCTGTTTGCAGTTGCAGAACATGAACAACATCATCACCTTCCCTCTGGACAGTCTGCTGAAGGGAGACCTGAAAGGAGTCAAAGGGGTTTGTGTTCGGTTTCCTCCGTCAGTCTAGATATATTGAGCTCTCAGGGCCACCGTAGTGAAGCGTCCATCACAGTGTCCTGCGGTCTAAATATTCAGTTTGCTGTCACCGAAGACAAAGAAGCAGCAGATCCTCTGAGCTGAGAAGCTGAAACGTCACTTTACCTGCGGCAGCTAGAAATATGAAACCTGTGTCCCCGAGGAGACGAAGCTCCAGTATGTGAGGAAGACTAAGATTACTGAGTGAAGCTGTAGAAGTGAGTCGAGATCACATCCAGAGAATAAATAAACTAAAGGTCTGTTCAGATGTTCAGGACTGATGTGAAGTGTTGTTATCAGGAAAAGAAAAAACCTCAAATGTTATCGTTCTGAAATACTTCAGGAGTGACTCACAGGTCAAAGTCCTCTGTCGCTGTCTGACTGTCTCTGTCTCTTTCTCTCTCTGTCTGACTGTCTCTGTCTCTCTCTCTGTCTGACTGTCTCTGTCTCTCTCTCTGTCTCTCTCTCTGTCTGACTGTCTCTGTCTCTCCCTCTCTGTCTGTCTCTCTCTCTGTCTCTGTCTCTCTCTGTCTGACTGTCTCTGTCTCTCTCTCTGTCTCTCTCTCTGTCTGACTGTCTCTGTCTCTCCCTCTCTCTCTGTCTCTCTCTCTGTCTGACTGTCTCTGTCTCTCCCTCTCTCTCTGTCTCTCTCTCTGTCTCTCTCTGTCTCTGTCTCTCTCTCTCTCTCTGTCTCTCTCTCTGTCTCTGTCTCTCTGTCTGACTGTCTCTGTCTCTCTCTCTCTCTGTCTGACTGTCTCTGTCTCTCTCTGTCTGACTGTCTCCGTCTCTCTGTCTCTCTCTGTCTGACTGTCTCTGTCTCTCTGTGTCTCTCTCTCTCTCTCTCTCTCTGTCTCTCTGTCTCTGTTTGTTTCTATGAATGAATGCTGTGATGTGATTGGTCGGAGTTCAGTCTAATCATGTGACGTCTCTTCCTCCTTCAGGATCTGAAGAAGCCGTTTGACAAATCCTGGAAGGATTATGAAACCAAGCTGTAAGAACAAACATGAAAAACTGAATCTGAACCTGTTTTAAATGTGAAAACAATAAAACACAGAACATACTACAGATAGATACGGAGAAGACTGAGAAAAACACAAAATGTACCTTGAGGTGCAGTCGAACACAAGTGGAAACTTCCTCAAAAAATATGCTGATCATCAGCATCATCATCATCATCAGTAGAACAAGAAATAAAACAGAGGAGGAAGAAGCAGCCTGATTTTCACTCAATCACTTCCTGAAAATAAAAGTACCCATTATGCAGAATCATATATATTATTGGAATATGATGAAGTATAATTATTTATTGATTGATTATATTATTAATCTGAATCTGCAAACTAAAGTTATCAAATAAATTTGGATTAAAAAGGACAAAGTAGCAAGTGAAATAGTACTAAACGCACTTTTTGAAGCTTTAACCTGAACTCGACCTTTGACCTCCAGAGCGAAGATAGAGAAGGAGAAGAGGGAGCACGCCAAGCAGCACGGGATGATTCGCACCGAGTTCAGCGGAGGAGAGATCGCCGAGGAGATGGAGAAGGAGCGACGCCTCTTCCAGCTGCAGATGTGTGAGGTGAGGTCACACAGAGGTCAGAGGTCAGGGGTCACATGATGCTTTTTAAAGTTAGAACCCTGATGTGGGGCAGTGAACTCTGTGGTTCACTGCAGCTGAATCTGTAATGTCACACACGTTTGCTGCATCTTCTACATTCAGACATTTAGGGGTTGAACAAGTTTAGACAACAAAAACATTTAAGTCTTCGTCAGTGGAGACGAACGAGTCCATTACGTGAATTTAAAAGTGCTGGAAATAATTAAAAAACAAAAAAGACTCTTTTATTGTGAAAAGAAGCAGGAGGAAGTAAGATTTCATAATAATCAGCTGAGTTTTAAACTTGTTTGGATTATTTCACAACTCCGTGGTTACATAACATGCTTTGTCTGTTTTTCTTCTTGTAGTTTTTCATATTTATTTACTTGTATTTTTCTGTCTGCAGTATCTCCTGAAAGTGAACGAGATCAAAGTGAAGAAAGGCGTCGACTTCCTCCAGAACCTCATCAAGTATTTCCACGCTCAGTGCAAGTACGTCCGCAGAAACGTGGAGAGAATATCCACCTTAAATCATTCAGTCTGAAATCTATAATAACAAAGAAACAATGAACACGGGGAAAATAATCGAATTAACATGGGATCAATTCATTGTTTAGTCTTAATGTTACGACACAATGAGGAAATGATTTATTACACAGAGATCTGTGCGTTTTATTTATTTGGTCATTTTTATTGTATTATTGGTACATGTATTTCCTAACTTTTAGCAGTTTTTTGAAAGTGTGTAAATTCAATTTTGGTGCAATATTTGATCATATTTTCCAATAAATGTTTATGTTCGTCTCTTCAGTTTTTTCCAGGACGGCCTGAAGGCTGTGGAGAGTCTGAGACCCTCGGTGGAGAAACTGGCGACAGACCTGACGGCGGTGAGGACGGAGATAATTAGAGAAACCGATGAGAGGACTGAAGCGGCCTCTTTTCTTTTCATGATATTTAAATGTCATTTTAGCTGCCTTGACGGAGGAAAAAGAATACATTAAAATATCTAAAACGCCAGGGTGGTCATCAGTACTGGGAATGTAATTCGGTTTCTTCTTCTGTGGTGTTCAGATCAAGCAGACTCAGGATGGAGAGAGGAAACAGCTGACTCAGCTCCGAGACGTCCTCAAGGCTTCGCTGCAGTCTGAGCAGAAAGAGGTCAGAAGCCCTCTCACATCACTGATGTTTGATTGACAGCTGAGGTGGTCGTCAGGGGCAACGAGACCCAGTGTAACTAGTCCTGTTATTGTGACTGTAGTTTATAAGACTGCATGTTGTTAGCACTGTTGATTGTGTGATGAATCAAACATGGCCGCCCACTGATAAAAATACTGTTACTGTTTGTATTTCTACACTGTGGTACAAGTAAAAGTCTAGAGTCTGTACTCAAATTTTACTACAAAGTATCAGCATCAAAATATACTTAAAGTACTCATTAAACTGGATTACTGGATTACAATTATTGATACATTCATGTGTTCATCATTACAATGTAGATGGAGCTCATCTTAATGACTATATATGCTGCTGGGTAGTTTAATCTATATTCATTAATTCATAATAAAATTATTCCCTCCCTGGGGGGCCCATCCCCCACTCTGAGAACCTGTGGAGGTGCCAGCAGGACTTCAGCCTGTATGCAGGTTAACGTTAGGTGTGTTTGCTGGTTCTCCTCAGGACGCTCAGGCCAAACAGAACGCAGGTTACAGCCTCCACCAGCTGCAGGGCAACAAGGCTCACGGCACCGAGCGCCACGGAGTCCTCTACAAGAAAAGCGAGGGGTGAGTGAACTCCATGTCCCAGAATCCCACAGGAAAATAAC
>NC_092198.1:762500-822500 GCF_043641665.1 Enoplosus armatus
GTTTCAGGCAGATGAGGAAGGACTACATCACAGCGAAGTACACAGAGAAGCGTTTCGCTCAGCGACTTTGTGGCGACGCTGCGTCCAGACTGCAGGTTCTGTATGACGCCGTCAGAACCAGGGACATCCTGTCTCTGCTCCAGGTCTACGCTGAGGGGGTGGACCTAATGGAGGCCAGCCCACAGCCCAACGAACACGTACGACTACACTGTTACTTCCATGACACTTACATACTGAACCGTAGCAGAAGTCAAGATTTCATTCATTTCGTTTTTCTGACATCTCTAGAGTTCATGAGTCGTTTTAAAAATGGCAGAATCCAATGAAGATGAAGTAGAATGAGATTTACCCTCCTTCCATCTGAGTGTTTTTACTGACGTTCTGTGTTTGTTTCTGTCAGGAACCTGGAGAAACAGTGCTCCACCTGGCGGTCCGTATGGGCGACAGAAACTCCCTCCACATCGTTGACTTCCTCGCCCAAAACAGGTAACCAGTGCAGCTGCGACTGGCCATGATTGTCATCATCGATATCGTTATCGAAGATGTTCAGCAGAAAATCTGAGACATGGTGATGGATGACACTTCTGCTTCATAAATGGCTTACACAATCCTTAAATTATCAAATGAATGAATCAATTAATATTCTAATTATTCAGCTAATCGTTTCAGCTCTTATCATCACTCTAATCATAATTTGTGGGTTGCTCTGTAGGTTGAGAAAACACTAAATCATGCTATGTACATTAACTCAAGTACTGTACTTCAGTACATTTGAGGTACTTGTAACTTACAAAAAGTATTTAGGGTAATTTACTACTGAACTACTACTTATACTTCAACTCCACTACATCTCAGGTGGAAATTTTTACTACAGAGAAAAGTGAAAAAACTGAAAACAGATTTGTGTAATAATGTTTTTTCTTCTTTCCTCTCTCATTAATCATCTCATGACCCATCAGATTTATCTGGCCCCTGTCTGGTGAGGGGCCTGACCCATAGGTTGGGAACCACTGAACTAAACTAGCTAGCTAACTGTATATAAAGTAGTTAAACTAGCTAACTGTATATAAAGTAGTTAAACTAGCTAACTGTATATAAAGTAGTTAAACTAGCTAATTGTATATAAAGTAGATTAGACTAGATATCACAGTAACAGCAGACATTTTACTACACAACCAGTACTTTTACTACATGAATCTGATAATGCTTTTACACTGATAGCGCTTTACTTAAGTAAACATGTGGATACTTAGATATAGAGTTAGAGAAAACAGTGTGTCCAGTGAGAGTCCTCACATGTATAGTTACATTAAGGTGTGTGTTTCAGCGGTAACCTGGACAAGCAGACGGCCAGAGGAAGCACAGCGCTGCATTACTGCTGTCTGACAGGCAACAGCGAGTGTCTCAAACTGCTGCTGAGAGGAAAAGCTTCAGCGTCCATCAGTAAGACCACAAACAGGAAAATAAAAGCATGATAGCATTAGCATGCTATCATTAGGGGAGCATTACAGCCTCACGAGGGCGACAGCACGACCACAAACCTTTAGTTTTGTTTCTACATGTCTCCGTTTTCAGTTGACCATGAATTTGTCTCCACAGCAAACGAAGCAGGAGAGATGCCGCTGGACATCGCCAAGCGTCTCCGACACACTCAGTGTGAAGAACTGGTGAGACTCACTGAGAGAAATGTTATATGTTTGTTGTATATATGTCTTTTTGTATTATAATGTAATTTACCTTATTTGGGCGGATGTCACTATTATCTTTATTATTTTATAACTTTAAATGTGCAGGTACATTTACCTGAGTTAACTACTGCGAGCAAATGTAAAGTTAAGCCCCATTTCACTTAAATAAAAAAAGTTTATCCAAAATAAAATAAGCTAGGCTAGGCTAAGATGAAGCTAAGCTAACTCTGTGCTCTGTGTTAGTTAATAAATTACAAAATTGAAAATTGATAAAATTGAATCTTTTCACAATAAAATGAAGTAAAACAAAAATGAACTTAACTTAAATATTAAAATTAAGTAAATTAAAGAAAGCTAAGCTAAACTACACTAGGCTAAGCTAAGTCCAGAAAACTGAGACTCTAAAAATAACTGAAAGTCAACGTGTTGCTGCAGCAACAGTTGATAAAAACTGAGTCATAATAAACGCTTCTTAATTGTTTTTCTTGCCTCATTTCTTCTTTTATGTTTGTGTATGAGGAGTGATTAACTAATGAAGATAGATTCATTCATCTTGTCTTAAAACATTGTTGTGTTGTGTATTTGTATGTTTCAGCTGACTCAGGCTCAGACGGGAAAGTTTAACGTCCACGTTCATGTCGAGTACGAGTGGCGTCTCCAGAATGAGGACCTGGATGAGAGTGAGGACGAGATGGAGGACAAGGTCAGCTGGTTTTATGTTAAACAACTTGTAGACTTGTAGCGGTTAAGATGTGTAACAGTCTGTTTTCTGCAGCCCATCCCTAACCGGCGCGAGGAGCGTCCGGTCAGCTGCTTCGTGCCGGGCAGCGGCCCCATGCAGCCCAACCTGGCGGTGTTGGCCCGGGACGCCGCCTGCCTGGCGCGGGACAAACAGAGGCCTCAGGTCCCCAGCATGATGATCAACAACGAGACCTACGGCACCATGATGGACCTGAACCTGCCGCCACCGGGACCGACACCCCCGCTGCCACCCAGAGTACCAAACAGAGGTCAGGCACAGAGATTCTGAATCTGACGCTCCTTTGTGCTTTACTGTTTCTGTCTTTTCATTTGAGATAAAAAATGGCGACCAGGAACGCTGAGATGTTTTGTCTCCCCTGCAGGTTCAGGACACAGTAAACCTGCTGCCATAGAAACCGTAGGGAGACAGCGGTCGTCCTCAGACCCCCCCAACCCTCAAACCCCCGAGAGGAACTCCTCCATGTACGGTGAGTCTCGCTTCCTGCCAGCTGGTGACAAAATAACGTAATAGGAGAATCTTGAAAACCAGATGAAATCAGATCTTCTGTCCTCCTCTCCCAGTGCTCCCAGCAGCTCCTCATCCAGGAAACAAGAGGTCCAGCATGTTGGAGACCAAGCCCCTGTCCGCCAGGAACACCCCCCTCCCTCCTCTCCCTCCCCCACCAACAGCAGGATTTCCCCCAATACCTTCAGGCCCACCAGCATCCACCATCCCACCACCACCCCACTTCAAAGCTCCGCCCCTCCCCCCACCGGTTCCCAGTCACCAGACCAGCAGACCACTGGGACCACCAGGACCCAGATCACCCACTGGGTACGTATTGGACTATACTTGATCGTAGTGGAGACTGGACTGGACTAGACTGGTCTCTACTGATCTACAGTTGTTAGTATTGGTTAAAACTGGTAAGTATAGGTCTTTGCTGTTCAGTACTGGTCTGAACTGGTCTAAACTGGTTTGTAATGGATGCACATTAAATCTGTTTTATTGAATGTTTTGACTCAGTTGACTTTTGTCTGATTTCAGATCAGTGAAACATCCTCCACAGAGACCTTCTGTCAGGACCGCATCTACACGGGGTACACACACACACACACACACACACACATCCTGTACTTGTGAGGACCCTTGTTGACGTCACACCGTTGATGTTTTAAGCCCCCCTCTCGCTGACATCACTTCCTGTGGCTGAGGAGGAGTAAAACTTTCAAATGGATCAATAATATGACCTGTAAAGATTCTCGTGTGTTTCTGTTCATGAACCTGAAGATGATGATGCCACGTGTTCTTCTTCTTCTCTCTCTGTAGGGTCACAGTCCAAATCCCCCCAGAGTCCGGCTCCTCCAACACCCAAACCCAGAAGCACCTTCTCTGTAAGTCCTCAAACACAACAGCAGACAGACGGAGGTCAGAGGTCAGAGGTCAACACTGACACACAAATTTAATGTGTGTATTTAAAGGAATAGACCACAACATTTATTACTGTTGTGAAGCTCAGAGTTTGTGATTTTACGTTTAAAATCTCTTAAACAGAAATTGTGATACAGTAACTCATAGTGACTGATGATTGGACAGTTTGGGGAGTTCATCCAATCAGAAATCAGTTCAATTAACATCAATTAAGTCCTGCAAAATATCCAAATAATTATGAATCAGCTCCTTCCAGTTATGAGAAAGGGACAGAGGTGACTGTTAATTTGAGTTTTTGTTAATGCAGTTTGGTTTAATATATTGTCCTTTGACCGACATAGCTTACACCTCACTGTATGTCCTGTGTGTGTGTGTGTGTAGAAGCAGAAGCCTCAGAGAGTTAAGGCCATCTACAACTGTTCAGCTGATAATCCAGACGAGCTGACGTTCACTGAGGGGGAGGTGATCGTGGTGGAGGGGGAGGAGGACAGCGAGTGGTGGGTGAGTGACGGCTGCACCTCCCAAACAGGAAACGCATCATCACGCCCTCTGACTACACGTGTAACAAAGATATGTATGTATGTTGCAGTTCGGTCACGTTGAAGGAGATCCGACCAGGCGAGGAGCGTTTCCTGTCACCTTCGTTCACTTCATCACTGAGTGACGTCAGAGATGATTCACACCTGGAGACATTAAGGACAAAGACTCAGAGTGATCCTCTGTCCTCTGGATCAACCAGGAAGCTGGAGCCCGACCTAAGACCTGAATCAGACTGCGCTACTACTTTTGCTCTCAAATTGAAGACCAGCAGGACTCCCCTGTGACTCCATCTTATTTTGTCTGCATCCTGTTCAAACTTACAGGACTTTGTTTTAAATTCTAGTAGATTTAATCTACTAGAATTTAAAACAAAGTCCCATGTCTAAGTTTGAAAAGGATCCGCAGACATAAAAAAGCTATTGAGAGTCACCAGACGGAGACATCGTAGGTCTTCATATACTTGAGAGCAACAGTAGTAGCACCTGCGCAGTCTGCTTCAGGAATCTTAGGTCGGGCTCAGCTTCCTGGTTGATCAGAGGACAGAGGATCACTCTGAGTATGTCTTAATGCTCCAGGATACAGTGGAACTTTAGACAACAGTGTTCTCCATGAAGAAATGGTTTTCCCAGTTTGGTGGAGACAATCTTGACTCTGACCTCAACCCCATCCAATACGAGCCAGACCTGATCCCCAACGTCAGTGCTGGACCTCACTGATGCTCTGGTGTCTGGATGGCATCAAATCCCTGCAGCTGGTTCAACATCTGGAGGAGAGACTGAAGCAGAAGAGTGGAGGCTGTTAGAGCTGCACATGTTCAACTGTCACAGATGTCCACATACTTTTGGTCACATAGTGTAAATGATTGTTAGAGTCTGAGAAGCTCTGTGCTGCTGGTATCAAACCTGTGACGTTACACTCTGATGTGTTTCTAAATGTTTTCATGACATTATTATTTTAACATGTTGGCTGAAGGGAAACTGTCACTGTATCTGAGAGGAGGGTTGAACGTTAACGTCCACTTTGATTTTGCTGTATTCTCATTTTATTATAACACAGTGTCATTAAAACACCTGTGATGACTCTTCTACCACACAGGAAATGTGTTTTGTGCTTCTTTGATGAACCGTTTATAGACAAACAACAATGTTCTTGCTTGCTTTTTTTGTTGCTCTTGTGAATATAATTTTTCTCTGACCGACTTTCTTTCCTTTTTCCTTCCCTTTCTTCCATTTTTCACATATTCCTTCTTCTCCTTTTCCTTTTCTTCTCCAAGATGACGTCTACAAATGTCTTGTTTTGTTCGACCAACAGTCAAAAACCCACAGATATTCAGTTTACTGAGATATAAAACAGAGAAAGGCAGCAAATCCTCACTCTGGAGAAGAATGGAGAGAATTATTTGAGTGTTTACTTCATAAGTGACCTCAACGATGAATCAGTTATCAAAATTGTTTCTCTCAATTAATCTATTAGGGATTTCAGCTCTGCTTTCCTCCTTTCAATAGTACTTAAAATAATCACCATCATGTTTCAGAATAAAGTTACAAGGTGCTTCACATGAGTAAATCAAGAATGAAACATTTGATGACTACAGTTAAATAAAATCAGACAACAGAACAAAAATAGAAAAGGATCAAACAAATAAAACAGGTAATAGTATCAGAACTGGCGTTTAATTTCATTAAACTTCAATAAATTTCATTATATGCTGTAGATGCACAGTAAGAAAATATAAGAATAGAGGGTTGTCAGAAGCAATTTCAAATAAATTACTAATTACTTGGTGTTTTACATTTTTCTTTTTTCTTTTAGAAAAAAAATATTATATTATCTTAAGTGAGTAAAAAAAAAAGATCATATGAAGTTAAAAAACAATAACAAAAATACATGTTAATGTGGAACCAAAGTTACAGGCAGTTTTACTACACGGAGAGGTATCAGCAGGCGCCGGAAGTGTCGCGATAGACAAAGTTGTGGGTACGCGCGTAGCAGCTGTAGTACCGTTAGTTATGAATTGATTTGTGTCTGTGGAAGATTTGTCAGGTTTTTAAGAGTCAACATGGCCGCTAAACGTAAATCTGACATCACGGTTCCTGCGGAGGAAAGCGACCAACTGCTCATCCGCCCGCTGTGAGCTTAAACACGACTTTATCTTCTTTCTCCCATCTGGCCTCGGTGGCTGCTGCTCTCACACCAAACTCCATTCATAAATAGGCTTATTTAGTAGATCCTTTGTATCTACACAGCCAAAAACGTTGTTAAACTTGACACTGTAGGACTTTTAACGAATGTTTAGAGGCAAGTCTTCATTTCGGCGTCGACCAAATGTACCAAATAGCACTTATTTCGGAAGGTTTTCGACTTATAGAACTAACTACAGGTATCAACATACGTTACATTAATTGACACGAGGTGCTTCTCAGGGGATTCTATAAATTCAGAGTTGATCATTTAATTGATCAGTGAAATTAAATGACTCATATCTGGCATGTTTTTGCTAAAAAGAAATGCTTAATTTGTGAATGGAGTTCGGCTTTACGTTCCTCGGGGGTTAGAGTGTATCTGGGGCAGGAATGCGTCTCAGCAGCTAAATCCTTCAGTTATTATTTGCTCTGGTAGGCTGGAGAGCTGAGTGTAGTTAGTTAATGTTACTTTGGGAAGAGTTTTAGTTTTAAGACTAAAATCTAAAACTGGATGTTAGTTAGATATGAAGGTGATGATGTCTCTGTGTTTGTGTCCAGAGGAGCAGGACAGGAGGTGGGACGATCCTGCATCATCCTGGAGTTCAAGGGACGAAAGATTATGGTACGTTTCATCACATCAGATGTAAACTTTAAAATCTGTCTGTCTGCAGAGTCTCCTCAGTGTGTAAACACATGTATGTGTGTGTTGTGGTTTAGTTGGACTGTGGGATCCATCCTGGTCTGGATGGGATGGACGCTCTGCCGTACATCGACCTGATCGATCCGGCAGAAATCGACCTGCTGCTCATCAGCCAGTGAGTTCAGAAAATCTCATTTATCATCACAGCAACCGGCAGCGTGATGCTGAGAAATAAGACGATGTGGTGCAGAAGTCATGACCGTGAAACCTCATCATACTTGAGATAACACAAAGGTCCAGCTTGAACTGGAAGCTCCTCAGTAACTGACATGTTGTCCTCCCTCTCAGCTTCCACCTGGATCACTGTGGAGCTCTGCCCTGGTTCCTGCAGAAGACCAGCTTTAAGGGCCGCACCTTCATGACCCACGCCACCAAGGCCATCTACCGCTGGCTGCTGTCCGACTACGTCAAAGTCAGGTAGGACTCACAGACTAGTGCCTGTGTATCTCAGTGTGTGTTGATCTGTATTAAAGCTGCATGTTGTGGTGTGTGTTGCAGTAACATCTCAGCAGACGACATGTTGTACACTGAGACAGACCTGGAGGAGAGCATGGAGAAGATCGAGACCATCAACTTCCACGAGGTGAAGGAAGTGGCCGGCATCAAGTTCTGGTGTTACCACGCCGGTCACGTCCTCGGAGCCGCCATGTTCATGATCGAGATCGCCGGAGTCAAGGTCTGTCCAAACCAGCGAGTCCTTCTGCCTTCACTGTTTGGAGTTCCCCTCAGCTCGTTTACAGTCAGATCAGCTGTTCTGGCTTTTTTCCTCCCCCCTTATATTTCATGTGACACCTGCAGAGTTTCTCTCATTACTGTCAGACTGCGTTTCTTTTAGAGAGAGATTTGTTGTCTTGCTTTTACCTTCTATCTTTTTTTCAAAGTCAAAAGACCCTCATGAATGAAATGTTCGTATGCACAGATTTGATATTAACTTTTGTTGGATTCGTTAATATTTGCTTGTTGAAAAAGAACAAAGTCTATGATAGAACACAGATTCCTATTATGGTTTGTGGCAAGTTCCAGATCACGAAACACCAAATATAACACACTGACTGCAGACTCACTACAGCTCCAAAACTCCCAAACAGGAAGTATAATGTTGCTGTGGAGTCAGTGAGTCAGTGAGTTAGCTGTGAGCTACAACTCGAGCCCTGTTTTTTAACCTATATTTGTTTACATTTTGGCTAATTGTCTCCATTAAGTAGCTGAATCAGCTCCTGTCTGCAGTGCACTGCTGGATGTACAGACAGCCACCACTGGATCACTGGGACACTGAAGGAAACGTATACTAATGTTGTGGGGACATAAATCTGTTTACACAGTCACATTACGGGGACAAAATGCAAGTCCCCATAATGTAAATCATGACATTTTAGGGTGAACACTTGATTGAAGGGTTAGGGTAAGTCTCTAGGAAATTAATGTAAGTCAATATAATGTCCCCAAAAGTGATGGAAACACAATTGTGTGTGTGTGTGTGTGTGTGTGTGTGTGTGTGTGTGTGTGTGTGTGTGTGTGTGTGTGTGTGTGTGTGTGTGTGTGTGTGTGTAGTTGTTGTACACAGGAGATTTCTCTCGTCAGGAGGACAGACATCTGATGGCAGCAGAGATCCCCAGCGTCAAACCAGACATCCTCATCACTGTGAGTGTAGCTGCAGAGATTCACTTCAACGTAAACTTTATTTAAACATAAAGAATCTGGAGCAGCACGTGTCTGTCTGTCTGTCTGTCTGTCTGTCAGGAGTCCACCTACGGGACTCACATCCATGAGAAGCGAGAGGAGAGGGAGGCTCGTTTCTGTAACACCGTCCATGACATCGTGAACAGGGAGGGCCGCTGTCTGATCCCCGTCTTCGCTCTGGGACGAGCCCAGGAGCTGCTGCTCATCCTGGGTGAGGTGACCCGACACCGTGGGCCTCTGTCTGTCTCTCTGTCTGTCTGTCTGTCTGTCTGTCTGACTGTGTGTCTGACTGTCTGTCTGTCTGTCTGACTGTCTCTGTCTGTCTGACTGTCTGTCTCTGTCTCTCTCTCTGACTGTCTGTCTCTGTCTGTCTGATTGTCTGACTGTCTCTGTCTGTCTGATTGTCTGTCTCTGTCTCTCTCTCTGACTGTCTGTCTCTCTCTCTGACTGTCTCTGTCTGTCTAACTGACTGTCTGTCTGTCTGACTGTCTCTGTCTGTCTGACTGTCTCTGTCTGTCTGACTGTCTCTCTCTCTGACTGTCTGTCTCTGTCTGTCTGACTGTCTCTGTCTGTCTGATTGTCTGTCTCTGTCTCTCTCTCTGACTGTCTGTCTCTCTCTCTGACTGTCTCTGTCTGTCTAACTGACTGTCTGTCTGTCTGTCTGAGCTGAGATGTTTGTTGAATTGAATTATTCAGTTGAATTATTCTTTGCGTGATGATAATTACAATAAACAAATATAATTCCATACGGGCGTCACCTTCCCCCAGTCTTACAATCCTGTCTGCACTGTGTAATAAATACTAATACTGCACTCTGCGTGTGCGTCTTTGTAAATAAGATGAGTACTGGCAGAACCACCCGGAGCTCCACGACATCCCCATCTACTACGCCTCGTCTCTGGCCAGGAAGTGCATGGCCGTCTACCAGACCTACATCAACGCCATGAACGACAAGATCCGCAAGGCCATCAACATCAACAA
Source organism: Enoplosus armatus (assembly GCF_043641665.1). Classification (NCBI taxonomy): domain Eukaryota; kingdom Metazoa; phylum Chordata; class Actinopteri; order Centrarchiformes; family Enoplosidae; genus Enoplosus; species Enoplosus armatus. The sequence continues at coordinate 772,446 of NC_092198.1, forward strand.
CCCCTTCGTCTTCAAGCACATCAGCAACCTCAAGGTCAGCGGAGGCTGTCCGCAGGTTTGATCCCCGACAGCTGCAGCCTTGTCTCACATCCCTGTGCGTTTCAGAGCATGGACCACTTTGACGACATCGGCCCCAGCGTGGTGATGGCGTCTCCTGGTATGATGCAGAGCGGTCTGTCCAGAGAGCTGTTTGAGAGCTGGTGCACCGACAAGAGGAACGGAGTCATCATCGCTGGATACTGTGTGGAGGGAACGCTCGCCAAGGTGGGTCCGGCTCATCTGACTGAAACTGAAACGTGCAAGTAAAGGAGCTACAAAGAGACTCAAACAAGACTTAGACTTAGACTTTATTAATCCCACAGCGGGGAAATTCACAGCAGGAAAGACAGAAAGGTGCAGAAACACACAAGCACTGTGTCAATAAGAATTAAAAGTATTTTTTTTAAAAGAAAAACAATATGCAAATAATAAATACAGATATAAAAAATATGGGGGACAAAATTAAATATATACACGGAAAATATAAAGAATGTACAAATACAGTTACAGTTGGCTTCCTCCAGTAAGATGAGTTCTTAAAATTCATGTGAACAAGAAACCTGGTTTCTGTAATCTGTGTTGGGGATTAGAGAAGATGTATACACCCAACCAGGTCCCTAATGGCCGTTTACCTTTGACCTTTCAAACACTCTGATGACTTCTGAATCAAACTACGGTGGTTTAATTTAGCGTGTTTGTTTCAGCACATCATGACAGAGCCTGATGAGATCGCCACCATGTCCGGCCAGAAGCTTCCTCTGAAGATGTCTGTGGACTACATCTCCTTCTCTGCTCACACTGACTACCAGCAGACCAGCGAGTTCATCAGAGCGCTCAAACCTCCCCACGTGGTAATCACATGACCAGAAAATAACACTAACTTCAGTATGGTAATGTTCTTAACATTAGCAAGTTAGCATGCTAACATTAATGCTGACATGCTAAAGGTTACATGCAAACATTAATATGTTCATATGCTTACTATAAGCATGCTAACTTTAGCATTGAGCTCCATAAATCTCTCTTTCAGATTCACAGCCTCAGAAGAAAAGCTTAGCTTCATGTGTTTATCAGATTTGTTCTCATGTCTTCAGATTCTGGTCCACGGCGAGCAGAACGAGATGGCCCGTCTGAAAGCAGCTCTGATCCGTGAGTACGAAGACAACGACGAGGTCGACATCGAAGTCCACAACCCGCGAAACACAGAGGCCGTCACACTGAACTTCAGAGGAGAGAAACTGGCAAAGGTTCGTCTGAATCCACAAAATACTGAAACTGTCAGATCAGTTTTATTGTTCAGTTGTCTCTCTGTGACTTACAGCTGTGAGGTTTTCATCTGACAGCAGCTGATTGTTTTCAGCGTGTTGTTCAGCCATGTTAACTCCCAGCATGCTCTGCTGCAGGTGATGGGCTCTCTGACTGACAGAAAGTGTGTTCAGGGTCAGAGGGTCTCGGGGATCCTCATCAAAAGAAACTTCAACTATCACATCGTGACGCCCTCCGACCTCTCCAGTCAGTAACACTGTGTTTGTCTGTGTGCGTGTGTACTTGTACGTCTATCTTTGTGAGGACTGAGTTGTAAACAATCATAGTGAGGACATATCTGTATTGTGAGGACATTTTGTCTTGTAAAAACATGAACAAGAGAGATCAGAAGCTCCTGCTCACTGCAGTATCTCTAACAGACACTGTAGACCAGACAGGTAGAAACTCACTAGCTTAGCAACATTCAGGCTACAAACAACCAATAATTATAATATAATTTTTTACTGATACTTTTATTGAGTGGCATCATTTAAACATAAATCTCTGTTGATTAAGCGTGAGTTCATTTTTGACCTTTGAAACCTTCCTCAGCAGATGGGGTTTGCTCAAAAGTGACTGAAGTTAATCAGAATCAGAAATACTTTATTGATCCCCAGGGGGAAATTAGACAAGTTACAGGTGCTCCCATTTAAGTCAGTTAGAAATGAGATGTAAACATAGAAGATAAGATATAAAACATGTAAATAAATATTTACAAAATATATACATTTACAATATTTAAGTGAAGAATATTTTAAAAATACAATAACAATGTATATGTATTGCACTGGTAAATAAAATATGTATTGCACTGTTTTTAATAGAGAATAAATAATGGGTTTATAGTTGTTGATGAAGGTTAAATAGAATCAGTCTGTATATTCTGAGTGTCTGACACTGAAGAAATACGTACTAATGTACTAACACTGTAACACTGTACTAATGAGGCGAGATATTATTAACCTATTAATTAACTGAGCATGTTATTATTGTAGTTTGACACTTCAGATTACACACATCCCTGTGTTGTGTTCAGGTACTGTGGTTTTCCTCATTGTTTGGTGACTGCGTTGTCGTCGTCCTCTCTTTGTTCAGACTACACAGATCTGTGTATGAGCACAGTGACACAGACTCAGGCCATCCCGTACAGCGGACCCATCTCCCTGCTGGTCAGCCAGCTACGCAACCTCGCAGGTGGGTCACACCTCACCTGAACACACCTCAGACCCCACATCACACTGTGTGTTCTGTAGAAGATACTGTTTCTTTTCTGGAGAAGAAAAGTTTGATCATCCTGTCAGGCCTTTATGAACTCCGGGCTTATAGGTACGTTTTTAAAGTTGATCTCCGGCAGTGTTTAGAGTCTATTTTGTTTGTGTGTTTTTAGGAGATGTGGAGCAGGTGGAGGAAGCGGAGAAGATCACCATCAGGATCTTTAAGAGCATCACTCTCGTTCATGAAGCCGGCATGGTGCTGCTGGAGGTCAGAGAGACTAACTGTCAAACGTTTCTTATTTCTACTTTTCATTTCTCGTTTTCAGACATTTTAAAGACGTTAGACTTTTCCCTCTGTACCCAAACCAAATGCTAGTGCTGATGTTTAGCAGGTATAATGTTTACCGTGTTCACCATCTTAGTTTAGCGTGTTAGCATGCTAACATTAGCTAATTAGCGGTAGACACAGGGTCCAGCTGAGGCTGATGAACGTCATCAGTTCTGCAGGTATTTGGTCATAAACCAAAGTATCAGACACATGAACATATTGACCTGATGATTTCTTTTGTCCTCAGTGGATCGCTAACCCGCTCAACGACATGTACGCTGACGCCGTCACTACGGTGGTCCTGGAGGTCCAATCCAACCCCAACGCCCAGAAATGTCAGTAAACACAACAACCTGCTGGTTTTTAATGACTGAACAGAAACAACTGGTTAATGTTTGATGTTTGTTTGTTTCAGTTCTTGAAGGCAAGAGAGAAACGTTCGACATGGAGGTGTTTGTAGAGAGACTGGCGCTCATGCTGCAGTAAGTACAGTTCACCCACCCGATGCTTTCTGAAGCCCCACCCGTCTGGCACTCCACACTTCATAATACAAACAAACCCTTTGTAGTGATTAAAACAGCGGGATTATAATAAATCTGAGGCAGCTTGAGGCAAGTTGAGGAAGGAAGTGTCAAGATTTCAAAATAAGAGCTTATCACAGTGGTTATTGTATGAGGCGATGTGGAGGTAGTATTCTCAGAAACAACCGAACCAGCAGACAGCAGACTAACACTGTTGATGCTGTCTGTCGTGTGTTGCAGCGACATGTTTGGAGACGAAAGCGTCGACTTCAAAGACGGTAAAAACTTGAGTGTGACGGTGGACGGAGTCACCGCCTTCATCGACTCAGAAACCAGAGTGAGTAAAACATCTGAACTCTTTATCACAAGTGGGGTAAAAACTGTACACTTTGTCCTGAAGGTGGCGCCACAGGACACGTAATTGTGTTACCAATCAATAGGGTTTGTCCTCCTGTACGGTGGCCTTTATAGGACATGCCTACAGTTGCCATGTTGACAACTATTGGATGTTAAAGGATCAGTCTGGTGTTATTTTACATTTTTGTTATTGTCAACAAATCCCATGTAAAGACAAAAACCAACATGTAAGTCCTTCACCTGTGTGCTGACCTCTGACCTCTGGCGTGTCCTCCAGTCGGTGGCGTGTGCAGAGGACGAGACTCTGAGGGAGATGGTGGAGGTTGCCGTCCACCGGCTCTACGACGCCCTCAGCCCCACCTGTGATGTCACCAGTAGGGGGCGGCGGTCACCTGTCCTCAGGGACACCTGTCCTCAGGGACATGATGTAGACGTTTGATATGAAACATTCTTCTGTTTGCTTTCTTTAACAAAGACAAACTCTTTGTTTAAAACCTGATTCCAAAGGAATCCCTTCAGGAGACAGACCATCGATCTCCAGATGATTCTTTTTGTACTTGATTTTGTGATTTATGTATAAAACGAACGTCACGGCGAAATAGATTTCTTCATGAGGAAAATAAACGTTTGTCCAGTGAGAGTTTCAGTGAATTTGTGTTTCCTCTAAGATGAATCTGATTTGACCTCTTTGTTGTTTGTAAGTTGATGTTTTGTTCACTGAGACTTTAATGGAGTTAATTATTCTGGTATTTTTGTGGTTTGATCATAACATCAAATAAAAGCATGAAATAAAATAAAAAATGATACACAGATATCACAGTGACATAAAAATGTAAAAGATATAATGACACATCACTCACAGTGATGCAGTCCCATCAAGAGGTGCAAGTTGTTATAATCTATTTCAGGATATACGAAGGCTTTTCGTCTCGTGTCGTTTCTTTTTAGACGTGTCTGGTAGAAATATAGTTTCTTTAGTGCCACACTGACGACAGCAGATGATAAAACTTATCACAGGGCTTTTTATTTAAGAATTATTCAACAATACATTTATTTCCCAGCGTTCAGAAACGGACTTTGCTGACATGAAAACAGTCAGTAAAACATTTTATTTTGAAACAGCAGTCTGACTGACAGGTAAACACAGTGACTACAAAAACACACACATTATACCTGTAAATGGATTAATACTCGGTGAACATAACATGAATATGGCACATGATCACCTGCATGTAACAAGACACAGACAAACACACTCAACACTCATCTTTAATACACAATATTAAAAACACTGTAATGCACTTGAATACCACAGAGGAAGAGAAGGCACTGATTGTCATTTAAAAAATAAAAACACTTTTAACAAGAGTCTGGCTTTATATAAAAAAAATAAAATGACGCAAGACAATCAAAAAACACTGACACTTAATAAAAAATAGGCAGATTTTATCAAGACAAACAAACAGTGGTACCAAACAGCCTGAGAGTCACCCAGTGACAGTGAAGCTGATTTGAAACATGAAAACAGCTTTAAATACCTGCGTTTTTGACTGGAGTTTGGTTTGGATTTTTTAATGAAAAATGTATTATCAAACCGGTTGCTGATTAATTTAAATTAATTTAGTTCGTTTTCTGTCGATCAACTAATCATTGAATGGTCTAATCTAATTAAAATGGACTTAATTAGGCAGAAATAGACTTCCGCAGAAGGTGCTTTAAACACAAACTAACCTACGGAGACAAACACCACCAGGACAGATATGAATATTTCTTGCACACAAACATGTTTATTAGACAGAGAGTCGAGAGTAGCTCAGTAGTTTGAGCAAGACACTAACACTGTCAGGGTTTGGGGTTTCATTCCCTGTTAAACTGGTTGAGTCTTCAAACTGAAACCGTTTTTACTGAAGTTTCGACCAAAACTCTGGATGTTTGTGGACGATATTTAAAGGGGTTTGTTTGTTTGTTTGTTTGAGGGTAACTTTTTGAAGATATTTTACATTTCTTACCAAACTGCCTTAATGTCCATTTTGTCTTTAATTTTTACCGCAGACGAGAGCATCCTCGTTGTTCCAGGTTGAAGGTGACAAATTTCTCCCATTTTCTGGGAAACGTGGATGAAATATTTCCCTCACTGTGATCACCCGATGCTTAAATTTCATCCCAGTGTTTTATCCCAAAATATTTTAACAGAAGAAGTGAGAATGACTATCCATGGTTTTCCAACCAACCTCCCTCCAGATATTTGAGATTTTAAAACATTTGGATAATGTGTCATCTGACTCTTAACATTATGAAGCATTTTTAAGGATCCTTAAAATCAAATGAACTTGTTGTTCTTGATCAGATGACAAACATGCTGTAACTGATGTATGTGTGTTGTATTCAGTGTAACAGCTGCTTGTTCACAGCAGCACAAATATAAACCGGCTGATTTCTGAGTTCAGTTCAGTCGGTGAGTTTTTGGCTGCTCTCAGTGCAGTTCAGCCTTCAGGGCTGCAGCTAATGATTCACTAAAGATGTTCAATTAGTTCAATTAATCTGCCAATTATTTTCTCAGTCAATCCTTTACAATACATCAACGTGACGAACGTGACCAACAGAGAAGATCAGGGAACATCTGATCACAGAGGAAGTCAGACCAGTATCAGACCAGGTTTTTGTGATCCACATTATGGTCTATACTGCGGTTTGAGTCTCCAGGACAATGGACACACATTTAATCTAAATTGTGATTTAACAACAGAGACAGCGAGGACGGATCCTGAAGTGAACGTCTGAGCCAAGGAGGGACTGGAGACCAGGATCTGAACCTGTTCTGAGGACGGTGCCGCTTCTCTCTGCTGTTAAACATGCGATCAGAGTTTTACTGGTTAAAGAAACAAAACCTTTCTGTCCTGTAACGGAGTCCACCTGCCTGGCTGCTGGTCTCTGCAGGTGTGGACAGGTGAGTCCTCTCAGCACTGCGTCTCCTTGGTGTCGATCTGATGTTGTCTCTGCAGTCTGAACAGCGTCGCCTTCCCGCTGCGACTCGACACACTTTTCTCCGTCAGGTCCTCGAAGGAGCGCTGAGTCGACCCCGTCGGGCGCCCGAACGCCTCCTCCAGGGCCTCCTGGTCCAGGCGTGAGTCGAAGCTGGGGTCCTCCTGGATGGTGGCCATGCGCGGGCTGTCCAAAGGGGGGTAGCCAGGAGAGGGGGCAGGCCCGAGGACAGGGTCTGGACCGGGGCAGGAGACCGGAGGGGTGCTGGTCTGTTGGGGGCCGGACGCCTGGAAACGCAGCCCAGTGGCGGCGGTGGCAGTGGGGAAGGTTGGAGGTTTGAAGATCCTCACAGAGGCAGACTCCAGGCTGCTCAGGAGCTCGGCATTCTGGGAAAATGAACAGTCAGTGTGTTGAGCTGGTTTAAAAAAAACATCATCATATTACTGTATACATGTCAGTATATTTATAATATACAGTATTCATATATATATACAAATATATATTTATATTTATATATTTTTGTATAAATACACTCACACTGGGGAAGAACAGAGACTTGGTGGTCTGTTCATATTGTTGATCCAGTTTCTTGTCCTGAAAGAACAAAGAGAGAAAACTTTAAAAACAAAGTTTTTTTATTGATTGAAGAAAAATACCAAACAGGAAACTGAACTCATCTGCTCTTGGAGCTGAATGTTCAAGATCACAACACAGAAACTGAACACTAAACTGTGAGTTTAACTCAGTCAGCATATTTCACAATGTTGGGCCAAAGGAGCCTGAAATCTGTTTATCTCCTGCAGCCAGCTCCATACCAGACTCCCTTTAAAACTCTCTGAATTTAAGATCACTCTGAACGAGTGCAGCGAAATCTGCAGTGAAGAAGAGTCGAGCTCTGAAGACCGATGGACTCTGATCAGGACCGGCTGGGACAATGATAATGATGTGTGCTTAGACCCACCACACAGTGGACCAGGATGCTGAAAGGGATCCAGAACAGCAGAGAGAACGCCACCACTGAACCCACGATGTTATCAGCCAGAAACTTCCCGAATGTGTTGATGTCCAGTTTGTCGATGAAGTCCCACAGACGCTCCACCACGTCCTGGACCTGCTTCATACACTTCCCCTGCAGAGACATCCAAACGTTTCATGTCAAGCTTTAGTTTCAGGAGTTTCAGGAGAAACAGAGTGCTGGTGAAGCGCCTCACCGCTCCGTCACAGAAGCCCACGGTGCAGGGCTTCCCCTTCCGCAGGAACAGGAAGTTGCCCGTTTGGTCCCGGTAGGGAGCGCAGACGCCGCCGCGGCTCCGACAGCAGACCTTACACGACGAGTTGGTTTCTACACAGAGGACAGAAACATGTCATAGTTTTAGGACACATGCAGCCGTGTAGCTTTCGGCTGTCACTGTGTGTTGAAGTGGAACTCTCCACAGCGTCGCACCGTTGCAGGCGCAGGGCTGCAGCTTCAGGACGGCCTGACAGAAAGGAACACACTCTCCGTTCAGACACTCTCCGTTGTCCAGACACACCGTTTTATCCGCGGCGTTCTCCGGAGGAGGACACTCGCTGCTGTTTCCTGTGGACACAAACACACAGCAGCTCAGTCGGCGGCACTCGGAGCCTCCACACGACATGCGGTGATGCACTGAAACCTGACCTGTGCAGTACGAGTGTCCTTTACAGGTGGCGTCGATGGGCTCCTGGCAGACTTGACCTTCAGACTCGAACACGCAGTTTTTACAGCACGCACTGTTCCTGTCACTGAGCACAGAGAGGACGGATCCACGTCACTACTGTTCATAGTTGTGGTGTCCAACGTGTGTTTTCAGATGCAATAATCTGTAAAACCTGCTGCTACAACCTAAAGGGTCTGGACCCCGGTGGGATCTCTCATTCTGCTTCTCAGCGGCCACAAACAGAAAGGGAAGGAAGACGTTAGCAGAAGAAGACTAACAAGGAAAAGCTGGATCTGTGCAGCTGTTCGGACATTATTTTATTTTTATTATTTATTTATTCGACTCGTTTAAACTAAACGCTGCATGTCTCTGAGAGACATTCGGACGTCTCTGAGCTCTGGGGGTCTCTGACCTGCACTGAGCTCCGGCTCTCAGCCGGCACTTGGTGGTGCAGCAGCGGTCTGAGTTCATGTGCAGCAGCCCCGGGTCGCACTCCTCGCCCTGCTCCACCCGAGAGTTACTGCACACATTGATGTTCCTCTTCTTGAAGCAGGACGGAGCCTTGGACCTCAGACGCTTCACGATGGAGCGCTTACTGCAGTTGGAGAACATCTGGGGGCACACCAGAGACTTCGTCAGTGAGCGACCTGTAAAAACCTCTGAGCAGCAGAGAACCGAGCCGCACCTTGTTGTTGACGTGGTCTCCGCTCACTGCGATGGGGTACATGACGTATTTCCCTCCCTGGTCCTCTCGGGGGGCGCAGTACGGGATGTTGTCGGGGTCGTGTTCTGCTCCGAAGTTGTGACCGAGCTCGTGAGTCGTCACCAGGTCCGCTTCCTGTGGAGACGACCAGACAACCTGAACACCTGAACAGGAACTCTTACATCAACAGTTTCCTCCAGCGACCAACAAACGTTAAATCTGCTGCTTTCAGAGAAAAGACAACAACGGCGGTCATTCACTTCTTTCTGTATTTATTATTGGACATTTATGTTGAACTGCAGGAGTTTGGTGCTCTTGTACGTTTAGAGAGAGTTCAGACCATAAACAGGCCTGTGCTGCTTCAGGTTCAGATGAGACAATGACAGTAATGAACACAAGGGGGCGCCCCACTGATCCAAAACACTGTGTTTGACACGTTCATTGAAAGAAATGATGCTGATATTTAAAACAATCACAGCTCTTTCTTTCAGTAACTGACGGAGCTTCGTGAATGTGCACTAACATGAGTGTGTCGGGAACCGGCCCACCTTAGTCAGGATGGTCTTCCCGTAGTTCTTGGTGCTGGTCAGACCCGTGTTCAGGTAGATGGCTCTTTGTTCGTTTGAAGATGAAGGACAGGCTTGAGAACAAACACATCAGTCATTACTTCTGCTGTTTGAAGACAATCAGGGACTTTGACAAGTCAGCAGGACTTTACCTTTGGAGCAGAGACCTCCGGGGATGTCCGGCTTGGACGGGGCGACGTAGGCCAGACCCAGAGTGCCCTCATCAAAGTCCTGATAGGTGAAGAGGTGAGCCAGGCAGACGTTGGAGGCTTTCTCCGCGATGTCGACACTGAACTGCTGCAGGGACACGAAACAGAGACGAGAGACCATTTCAGATCCACATCCCAGACTCTTACAGGTGGCGTTCCCCTTTAATCCTTCACCTGCTGTTATAATTAGTCTGTCAGTCAGCTGTTTACCTCCAGCAGCTTCTTGACGTCCCAGATGTCTCGACCCTCCACCGGACTCCCTTTCATGTTGAAGTGGTTTTTCCCTGCGGGGACGGCGGTTGGACTCCTCTCGATGATGATCTGACAGCAGACAGCAGGGTTTCAGTGCCACACGTGGTCTACAGGATGTTTCAGAGGAAGAGGTTCAGTGTCCTCACCTGTTGGATCTGAACGCCGTAACCTGTGAACTCATCGTCCCACGACGTGTTCCTGTAGATGTCGTCCACTCGATCGATCAGTTCGATCTGAGAACACAGTCGGGCGGGGGGGGGGGTTGATCGTCGCTGCAGGTCAAATGAAAACTGTATGTGAAGACCGAGTACTGACCAGGTAGTTGAGGGTGGTGCTCTCCTCCTCTCGGCCCATATGTTTAAAGAATCGGTGGTCGGCCACCAGCAGCAGAGGACAGGTGTTCTTCAGGTGATCGTGGACCTGACGCTTCCCTCTGAACACAGACTCTATCAACACAAAGACCAGGACCAAAGACCACAACGACACCGTCAACTTATTATGATTTATTACATGAAACCGCTACGATAAAGATGCTTTTAATATAAACTCAACAGCAGCTGCAGGAAGTGTTGAGTTACATTAAAAGCTCTTTTTTCACAATAACAGCTCCTTTTAGCTGCTGCATTAGCCTCATAATGAGCCAGTCATATAAAGAATATAATCTAACATAATCACACAACACGTGAAACAGAAAACCTTCTTCTGACCTTCTTCCTCTTGGCCCTCCAACGTGGCGGTCTTGACGCCATCAGGCAGGATGTGTCCGGGGTCAGAGGTCAAGTAGCCGCAGACTGAAGGCTGGTGCAGTCGGCTGAGGTTCCTGATGTCCTCTGAGCGGTAGATCAGCAGACGGCCGTCAGGGGGCGCCGACGTGAACCTCCACAGAGGCTGAAGGAGAGAAGAAGAATGACAGCGGGAGACGCCAAGTCCACCACGTTACTACTGGATGAACTGTCATGAAATTTTGGACAATTAGCTGAAGTTTAGAGCTTTTTTTGTAATTCGGCGATTGTTTTGTCAGTAAAATGCCAGAAAATAGTGCAAATTGTGCGAGGTGATGTCTTCAGATGTCAAAAGATATTCGGTTTATTAATATCTTTGACAAAGAAAAGCAACAAAACGTCACATTTAAGAAGCCAAACAGCAAATGTTTCCTTTCAAAATGACAAACAATTACATTTTCTGCAGATCAACGACTGAGTTCAGCATTTAGCTCAAAGCGCTGTTTCTCAGTCCAGCCTCAAGTAAAATAAAATATATAAATATATTGTATACAATGTTTTTCAAATGTTTTTTGGGTGATGGCTGTTTGTGTCATGTGATCTGACTGTAGGAGGCGCTGTATATATTTGTCCTGTTTTCTTCTCGTGGATTTTTCCCTGACGAAGACGTTTCAGGTTGAGACGTCCACTAACAGAAACGCCTGCGTGTCCTTTGCTCATGTTCACCTCGATGTTGTACTCTGCCTCGTCAGTCAGGATGCGAGCTGAGAACTCGTGGTCGTCTATGTGAGCCTGAACTCGAGAGTTTTCTTCTCCTGGAACAGAAGAAACAGAAAGAAAGCGTCAGTCTGCTGTGATTCTTTCCTTCTCTGATCTTTCCGGCTGATCCGTCTTACCGATGACGTGTCCGCTGAAGTAGTTGTGTCTGTTGACCGAGTAGCTTCGCTCCCGGCCGTCCTCGTCCACCACGACGGCTCTGAAGTCCTCCGTGAACAGCTGCTCGTTGGTCCTCAGGTACAGTCTGAAGTGCCTACACACACACACACAAACACACACTGTTGCTTTCTGGGGTCTTTGTGATTCCCCACACTGAACGAAGCGTGGACTCTGACCTCTGCAGGGCGTCGAAGCTGAGCAGCTTCTCCACGTGACTTTGAGTTTGGACGTCGCGGCGGCGGACGGAGTGAGTCTGCAGGCTGGAGAGAGGCAGCACGTCGAAGTCCTCCAGCATCGACCTGAGAGACGCTGCAGAGGGAACAGAGGCTCAGGCGTTCACAGAGTCCTAAACTCTGCTGTGATTGGCTCAGAGACCCGGACCGATCAAAATATTGATGACTTAACGTAATCGATCTGTCAGCAGCGCCACCTGCTGTACGTGTCATTTCCATCCGGCTCTGCTGAAGTCATGAAACTAATATTTCATATTTTTAAGTCAATATTTTACTTATGATGTCGTAGTTATGATTTTAAGCACAATCAATGTTTTGACATAATATCTTCTTACTTCGATTTACGAACATTTAACATTTTGATTTATACCTCATACCTCATAATCTTGATTTCAAAATTCATTCAGCAAGTCGACATTTTAACTTTGAGTATACATTTTTTCATATACTGTCTCTAAATGATGACATACTGTCTCATACTTTTGATTTACTTTCTCCAAATTATGAGATAAGATACGAAATAATAAGTAACAGGTATGAGTTAGAAGAAGATTGGCAAGACGAGATAGAAAGACTTACTTTCTGCTCATTTTGATTTACTATCTCATCATTTTAACCTAGTGTGAGATATGAGAAGGTCAGTAAGTAGTACGATATATTGTGCATATAAACTAAGATATAAGATATTAAACCAAAATTTGACTCAGTGTCTCATAATTGCAACTTTAAAAGTCATAATTTTGACTCCCATTCACATAATTTTGAATGAAATGTTAGATTGTAAGTATTTCATAATGTTGATTTATTATCTATTAACACTCTGTCACCCTCTGAAAATATGACTTAGTATCTCGTGATTTTAATTTACTTCAAAAAATGTGGACTAATTATTTTTTATATAAAATGTACTATAAGATAGTAAGTAACACAGACTAAGTAGTAACTAAAATATAGGATATTAAACCAAAACTGGGACGTGGACATTGACTTATAATCTCATAATAATAATAATGTTTATGACAACCTGTTACATAATTCTGACTTACAATCATGTTTTGACTCATTGTCTCATAATTATGACTTGTAAAATCAACATTGTGATTTCCTTATTTTGACTTCAAAACTCAATATTAAATATAAATATAAATATTATGTCTTCATTTTGATTTGCCAGGAGTTCTTTATGTTTTATCATTCCTGACTTTTCATTTGATTTTTATATCTTTCTGGCGGCTTTGAGCTTCCATACCTTCTACATTAACTTCGTTGTTTTCTCATTAAACGTTGAACCACACATTGAAATAAAACATGTGAACACTTACTGAAATGTTCCTCTTCGGAGTCTGCGGGCGGAGAAATGGCGGCTTCCGTTAAAACGATAAAAACAGTTAAAAGAGTGACTTCTTGTCTCATGTTTGATTTGACTGATGGATGTTTAATCCGCGGGATGGAAAAAACTCGTCGCTGCTTGTTTCACTTTGAAGTCGCGACGCATCGGATTTAAGACTTTAACGACAGTTTAGATAAAAACTTGAGATTAAAAACACTTTAAACTGAAAGTTGAGTGAACGTCGTCCAGCTGAAGTCTTCGCTGTCTTTAAAAAATGTAGAAAGACGCGTCCAGTCCGCAAAACCAGGAAGACCGACAGCTGCCGAGACAAGCTAGCTGGGACCCGGAGAGGCGGGACGGAAGTACGTCTCACTGCCTTCACAATAAGAGCAGAACGTTTGGCGAACAAAAGCACATTTTATATAGAAAGTTTTTGGCACAAAGTAATCAATACTTGAAGTAAGATTTAGAGAAGAAATCTAAATCTTAAAAGTTAGTTGAATGAAACTTAGTTAATACAGAGGTGCCGGGCTGAAGCCAGGATTGTAAAAGTAATGAGGTCAAATACAAACACTGATAAATAAATACATGTATAAGAATACATAGACAGTACACACATAGATTCATTGAAAAATAAACGTGATAGATATGGATGAGATAAATAAATAATGAAAAATAAATATACGATTATATGGTAAATAAATAGAGTTCAAATCCCTGAAAAGGAGTCCAGCCATGGAAAATGCTTAAAAATACGAAAAACGGGAATATTGTTTAATATGTTTTATATTCCTGATTGTTATTATTGTTGTAGAAAATAACCATGTAGCTAAAATGTTTCCCAGAAAAGGCTTTACTTTGAAAATCCGTCGTCGTGTTGTGCTCTTGTTGTCGCGAGCCTGACGCACGCTGAGTCAAGCACGCTGGAATCCAAAAAGCTCCTGAACAAAAAATAAAAATCTGTGATTTGACGTGATTTTTTACAGTGTTGCGTGTTAACGGAGAGAAAGCGGCGCAAAAAAACATCAAGTGAACAAGATGAAGGTGAAACACGTCGTCCGTCTTATGTAAGAGAATCAACACAGAGACATCTGGCAGCTCTATTTATAACATCTGACCTCATCCAGATCCGCTTTTACTACGAGAGAAACAACCGGAACAAGTGCAACACACATCACAAGAAACTGAAGAAAGCTGCAGAAACCAACTCAGGCGCTACATGGACGCGTATAATACATCATTGTATTTATATATGATGGTTTATCATATATATGAGATACATTAATACAATGTAAAAGTGATGATTCACTCCATGTTTTACCTGTCTTCATAGTCATGTGCAGAGGACAGGAAATGTGCTTGTGCTGTTGTTTAGACACCTTAGTTTTATTTATTTATTTATTTATTTATTCATTTAGATAGATAGATAGATAGATAGATAGATAGATAGATAGTGTTCCTCCCAAATGTACAACAGAGCGCAACAGGAAATCATTCCTTCAATCCATCAAACTGTTCAACTCCTCCCTCTGAGTGTCGACACTCAGGAAGAGACTGGAAACCTGGACCTACTTCACCTGCCATATACTCCCTCACTATTTATTCTTTAAATGTTTCAGTTCAATACATATATAGTCATACACAACAGTGCTATACATATATATATATATATACATTGTTATTGTATATATCTTTTACTTTTATTTTTCACTTAAATACTGTAAATGTGTATATTTTTATTTTCTATTTCTTATTTTTATATTTTGTACATACTTTTAGCTCTAAATTATGCTACTTTCTACTCTTGAATGGGAGCACCGGTACTGTACAATTTCCCCCCGGGATCAATAAAGTATTTCTGATTCTGATTTCTGATATCTTCAGTATAATGAAGCTGCTGTAAAGAGATTATACTGTTTGTTTGTTTTCAGATGTTCACGTATCTTACGCTCCGTGTTAAACTGGCTCTTGGAGTCAAAGTTCAAATATGTTTTCAAATTATTCAATATGTCAAATCACAGAAACACAGAACATCTGTGAGAAAAGTGGAGTAAGTTGTAGTTCATGTTCCGGACTATGAGCGGCAGCAGAGTGCCGTAGCGTGTTTAGACCACCGGAAATGGTAGAAGAAGAAGTAAATCCCAAACAAACCCTCCACATGTGGATCTGTGGACAAACTGCAGATTCAAATTTAAAACTACCAGATTAAACGGTTGTTTTAAAGTAAAGATGGACGAAGAAGATACGGTAATTGACGTTGCCCTTCTCCTTTACTTTGGTAAAGATGGTAGCTAATGTTACTAACTTGTAAGCTAACTGTTAGCTGTTAAAGAGTGCGAACTTGGTGTTAGCTAGCCGGTCCTAACCAAACTCCATTCAATTATTTGTCGTTTTTGTGTTATTTCGCGCTTAAGTCATATTACAACTAAGATTTAACAATACTTAAAGCCACTTTAAGTGTGTGTGTGTGTGTGTGTGTGTGTGTGTGTGTGTGTGTGTGTGTGTGTGTGTGTGTGTTCAGGCCGGGTACAGGGAGGCCTGTGCTCAGTGTTCAGCGGTGGATTGGGGAGTTTCAGATGAGGGTCGTTTCTACTGCAGGTCCTGCCACAACGTCATTGAGGTAAACAACAGCTGATCTGATGTTATGACAGTAAACAATAAAGGGTCACTGATTTTACACATGCAGATGAGTTTCCTGCATCCTCAGTCTCGTTCTAACAGAAGTAATTATGCTCTCTGGTCAGTATTTGATATTATTGTCTTGTTACCAACTTGGTGTTCACCAAACTTCTAAGAATTGCACTTAAACTCGGAAGTGTCTAATGATGAATTACAGACAGTCAGACACGATTTACCCTCCATCTGCCACACTGTGCCAGTGATATGGTTCTGCAAAGAAAATCAAAATGACATTTTAAGAAATATACTTGTGTGAAATCCTAAATATATCCAACAACCTGATGTGTTTAGATGATATAAATTTAAATGGATGAAACATCAGGAAATCTGCTGAAATGGAAACAAAAAGAAAACAGGAAAGATGTTCTGCTGCTGGTAGACGAGATGAGTTAGTGAAAGTATATAGGGAGCAGAATGTAGTTCCACACTGTCAAGTGTAGTCAATGAAGAAGCATAAAAAGTAATTGCACACAAATTTAAATAATCAATGTAAACTAAAAAGATTAGTGTAACATCCTGTCAAATATTCCAGTCAGGACCGATGATATTTCGTATGTTGGTGTGTGTTCACTTCGGTCTCTCTGACATTTAAGGAGCATTTTAAGGCGTAAAAGTGAAGATGTTTGTGTGACGGAGGTTTTAGTTTCAGGCTGCAGTACTGCTGTGCGTCAGCAGGTGGCAGCGTTCTGTTTGTTTCCAGCATGTTATGATAATGTGAACGTGTTCAAACATCCTCAGAGAACCAGAGAGGTGGTGGACCCCAACTTCACTCCCGGTTCCACCAGGATCTCCACCATCGGCAGAGGAGCCAGAACCAAGAGGGCCGGTGAGTGTTTCTGTGTCCCGCCCCCCCGAAGTCCTCCAGAGTCTTAAAACAAACTAAACCAGGTTCTAACACGTTCATGTCACCTCAGTCACAGTTTGAAAGGAGGTTCATTTCAGATCGAATCTGTCAAAACAGACGAAAAGATTCTGTTCAGTGATAGAAAACGTTGATCTGCACATTATTTTTATTATTTTTTTAGATCAGATGTTCTTCTTTTGAATATTATTTTGAGCTCTGGGAAACTGAGATGGGCATTTCTTGACATTTTATAGTTTAAATGAATATTAAAATAATCGCTAGTTGCAGCATGAATGCAACATTTCATCTGTCAATACCTTAAAGGAGCTCACCTATAAACAGAAAGTGAGGCGATGGAAGACCTTCTGCTCATTTATAAATGTAGATTTGTACGTTTGAGTGAAAGGTCGGGTTGGTGTTTCAGAGCGCGGCCGTCAGTGGATGATCTGTGAGGGCTTCCAGTTCATCCTGAGGAACCAGGCCACCGCTCTGCTCAGACTGGGAGTCAGTCCACACTTTAAGGTCCGTCTTTGCACCTTTCATTAAACCTGGGGGGGCAGCTGGAGTACGACTCCCTGATGATTTCAATGTGCCGTTTCAGGACGAGGTCTTGTGTCAGCTGTGGAGACTCTACCTGCAGAAGAGTCGACAGGCCTACACCCACAACCCAGTGAAGAGGGCCAAGTTTAAAGTGGTCAGTTCACAAATATATATACGTTATTTATACTTCATCTTTTAGAGATAACTGTTGAAGCCTTCTAACCCTAAACCTGTTTTTCACGAGAGACTTGATCCAAATAGAAGCTGGTTTCATTTTGGATCTGGTTCCACGTCTGTAAAATAATTCTTTAAGCTTTGAATCAAACGAATCTCTTATCAAATCTTTTTATATCTCATCTTTCTTACTTATTATTATGAGTGAAGAGCCATGTAGAAAACCTTCAGGTCGTTATTCAGAAATTTGAACTTTCTTTAGTTATTGAATATTAAGTTTGTTCTAACTTTTGTGATGTAAAACTGTGAAAAGCCAAACTTAAATAGATTCGATAAGGAGTTTGAAAGGATTCACATTTGATAAAATGCTGGGAAACTGTCTGTCTGTCTCCCCTCAGCGAGGTCCGGACTCGGACTCGGAGAGTGCAGCCGAGTCGTCTGTCAAGTCGGCCAGTGAGACAGACGGAGAGACGAACTGGTCCAGCACCGCCGGGTCCAACGCAGGTAGTCTTCGAGGCAACATGTTAAATGTGCAATAAAGTCAGTGGACTCTGGGACGGTTTAATGAAATGTTGTTATATAAATCACATTTCTCAGTGAAGAACATCTGTGTGTTGAAATCAAACCTTTAATCAAGCTGAAGGCCAAACATCCACAGCAATATTCTGGGTTTTTCAAAATGAAATGAATAATAATAATAATCTGCCCTTGTTTTTGTGGAGAAACAACCTTAAACTCACTCAAGTTTTTTTTTTATTCTTTTAATAATCAGATGAGCAGAAATAGAAAATGAGATTTACAAACATCAGAAATGAAAATTAACCAGAGTTTCACTATAATCTGAACCTCATGAGGATGTTAAAGGACTCGTGGATTTTATATTTCCACCTGCTGTCTGCAGGTGGCATCACGTCTCCGTGATCTGAGCAGTAACATGTGACGGTATGAACGGCTTGTTTACCTCCAGAGAGCTCTGATGATTGGTCGCAGTATTCAGGCTCGGTGGACGCCGTCAGCTACCTGTCGACTCGGCTGAAGCGGACCTGTGGTCTGATGAGCATGAAGAAGACTTTGGCTCTTATCCACCTCGCTCTGATCTGGATCTGCGAGCCGCTGACGCTCAGCGACCTGCTCAGGTAACACAACACACACCTGCACAGGTAACACAACACACACCTGCTCAGGTAACACAACACACACCTGCACAGGTAACAACACACACCTTTGGTTTCAGGTTGGTGAATGAAGGTCACGTCCCGTATGTGAACGCCTACGAGGAACTTCCTGAGGAGATGAAGCTCGAGGGCAAAGACGCGCTCATCTTCAGAGTCGAGGTCAGAAAACCATCAGCTCCCAAAACGGAGTCAATACTGTAATCAATACTGAATCAATACTGTAATCAGTGAGATATTTAAAGGGCCGGCTCACTCAGATCGAGTGGTGTCTGTCCAGTCAGCTGGTTTTATGTGTCCAGGTTTAGTTTTTTATCATCTAAAACATTCAGCAGCAACTTTTCTATCAAACAGTTTTAGGCTGTGAATAATCTGAATGATCCACAGATAATAATCCACACAATAATCTGTCAGATTAAAGACACGCAGTCAGTGAAAAACTAACTATCAGCGCTGAAAGTTTTGTGAAATTGTTTTTCTCCTCAGAGTGTCCCGTCCCACCAGGCGGTGCATAAGGAGGCTCAGACTCTGGTTCTGTTCCTGCAGCTTCCTGCTTTTCCTCCAATCAGCCGCCAGAGTCTGCTGCACCCGGCTCTGCTCAGCCTGCGCTACCTGACCGACGCCAACCTGCCCGGTAACAACAACAACAACAACAACACTGATACTGATACTAACAACAACACTGATGCTAACAACAACAACACAGATACTAACAACAACAACACTGATACTAACAACAACACTGATACTAACAACAACACTGACACTAACAACAACACTGATACTAACAACAACAACAACAACACTGATACTAACAACAACAACACTGATACTAACAACACTGACACTAACAACAACAACAACAACAACACTGATACTAACAACAACAACAACACTGATACTAACAACAACAACACTGATATTAACAACAACTACAACACTGATACTAACAACAACAACACTGATACTAACAACAACAAAAACAACACTGATGCTAACAACAACAACACTGATGCTAACAACAACAACACTGATGCTAACAACAACAACACTGATGCTAACAACAACAACAACAACACTGATACTAACAACAACAACACTGATACTAACAACAACACTGATACTAACAACAACAACAACACTGATGCTAACAACAACAACACTGATGCTAACAACAACAACACTGATGCTAACAACAACAACAACAACACTGATACTAACAACAACAACACTGATACTAACAACAACAACAACACTGATGCTAACAACAACAACACTGATGCTAACAACAACAACACTGATACTAACAACAACAACACTGATGCTAACAACAACAACAGTAGTGATACTCACTGATGGTACAACCTGGCTGGATTAAACTCAGACGTGACGGTGAACTGTTTATTTTCCGTGTCTCGTCCCAGACGAGCTCCACCGGTGGTTCTGCAGGCTGATGAAGCGCGCCGGTATGGCGGATCAAACACTCAACACGTTCGACCCCTCGTCTCATCCCGTCCTGCCGCGGTACGACGTCCAGACCGCCGCCCTCCTCATCATCACCATGAAGCTCATCTTCGGCCTGGACGACCACACTGAATGGTATTTATTTACTTTTTTAAAGGATCAGTTCACCAAAATCACAAACACCTCATCTGTTGTTGTTGTTGTTGTCAGCTGGTGTTGTTGTTATTCTGTCCCTGTGTGTTTGTCCTTGTGTAATAGTAAAATTGGTTGGGTGTAACTGATCCTTTAATCAATATGTTAATAATATATATAATAATGATAATATAATGATATCCGACGGTAAAAACATTCCTGATAAATTCTGTAAACTGGTCTGATTGAACGGACTTCAGTGACGTTTTAGAGCCAATCAGGAACAAGATCAGCTGTGATGCGTTTCCTGCCCGGAGACGAAAGTTTGAATAGAATCAGTCAAACAGAGAGGGAAGGTTCAATTTCTCCAAAAACACACTGAAACCTTTTGAATCTGTTTGATTTGCAGCTAAAAGTAAAGAGTCACTTTGTGTCTTTCAGGGATTTATCCAATAACGCATGCGACCGGGACACCGCATGCGACCGGGACACCGCAGGTGACCGGGACACCGCAGGCGACCGGGACACCGCAGGCGACCGGGACAACGCAGGTGAGGGATCAGTTCCGTATTTCATCAAGACTCACTCTTTTTATTTTCTGCCCAAATGGAAATAAATCTTTGGATCTTTCAGCTGAAAGTCAACAGTTTCTGCTGTTTGAACCTTTTCATATCATCAGTGAATCAACAGCTTTAACTCAAACAGTTGGTTCACATTAATGTGAGAAACAAGAAATAGAATCAAACCGTCTCTTCGTCTTCTAAACAAACATCCAGGTTACTTAAAATATCCGTTTGTCAGACCGTCGCCGTCTGTCCGTGTTTTTACTCTTCAGTTGTAATCTGACATGAATCCTGAGTTTCTGCCGTGTGACAGGGAACATGTTCAACCTGAGGAGGTGGTACCGGCTGCTGCAGGCCGCTCTGATCCGAGCTCAGCAGAGGAGAGACCGCGACATCGCCAGGTGAGATATGAACTACCGTCACTCCTGGAGGGGTTGACCGGAGCTTAACGTGTGCAGGTTCATCACTCAGTGAACATTTTCAAACACAGCTCGACGTCGGAGTCTGAGCATCTTTGTATTTAGGTGTGTTTGAGGTTTTTTGGAGCTTTCTTTGTTTGTTCGTGATGAGTTTTACTCACTAATGTTCAGTATTGATCATCTGTCTCCCTCTCGTCTGCAGGAGACAGTGGAAGGCCAAGAAACCTCTTTACCCCAACAGGAAGGAGAAATGTGTCGTGGTGAAAAAGAAAAGTAAATATCTGTATGAGAGGAGAGTGTCGTGGTTACGTTAATATATATACATTGGTTATTCATGATCAATATCAATATGTATTGATTATGAAAACAGTTTAATTAATGGACTTTGTCCTGTTATTATACTGCAGTTCCCATGATGCTTTAGGGGATGTAAACAGGAAGTGTAATGTTGCCATGGAGTCAGCTGTGGGCTACAGCTTTTTGTTTTTTAGTCTATATTTGTTTCCATGTAGTCACATGGTCTCCATCGCAGCAGCTGAGTCAGCTGTTAGCAGCTCCTGTCTGCAGTGTCCTCGTGGACGGACAGACAGCTGTCACCGATCACTGAGACACTGAAGGAGGATTCTACCTTCATCACCTCCGTGATCTGGTAGACTGTAAACCAGATCTGACTCTGGTGTGTGAACTTATTGTCTCATTCATTGAGGCAGTGAGGCCGATATCCAATCAGCTGCTAGTAATGCTGTAACGTCTTTAAAGATCCAGAGACTAAAGCAGCGGCTGCTGGTGTCTCTGCAGGAACAGCGGAGCAGATGCAGATCTGTTTTGAGAAGCTGTCGTCTCGTCCGGCGGGCGTCGAGCGCCGCCATCCATCCAGCTTCAGGTTCTGTTGGGGGGACGAGGACGGAGCAGACGGTCCCAGTCTGCACCAGAAGAAGCTGGACGGAGTTTTGACCCTGAAACACGACGTCCTGACGCTGTCCAACCCCACATACTGGCACCCAGCCCTCAGACCCTGCAGACCCCGGTAGGCCTGCAGTGACGCGAGAACTATAAAGAGATTTATTATTTCATTTGATTCATTCTAATCTTTGTTTTAGCCTCAAACATCGTCCTGCAGGCGGAGAGGCTCTGATAGAGGTCCTGATTTCTCCTCCTCCTCCTTGTTCCCTCCTCCCTCCCCCTCCCCTCCCTCCTCCCTCCTCCTCCACAGGAAGTGCAGGAGTCATTACTCGGAGGTGGAGGCGACGCTGCCTCGGACGTTCGTGTGGCTGCTGCAGCTCTTCTCCTTCCTGCTGGACGTGAAGCCGGCATACCTGTACGAGGAGGTGCTGATGGTGGAGAGACGAGTGATCGGCAGCAAAATTCCCAAGAGGAGTAAGGGGACAAAGACCGGGACCGAGACCAGCATCAGGACCAGAGCTCAAGCCCGGACGCCACAGAGAGGACGAGAAACTGGAGTGACGAGATGAAAAACCTTCAGCCGATTGTTCGTTGGAGCGCAGGAATAAAAATGTAATGTCATGTTTCCATCGGTGCATTCAAGGAACGCTCTGAAATCAGAGCTCTGGTGGGGTCACACTCATCAAGTCAAACCCTGACATAATGGACGCTGTGTGAACGTCACAGGTTTGATTTCAGCAGCAGTCGGAGCCTTAAAGACACTGACACCAAAAACACATCTTCCAACTTCTCATCGTGTTTGTGTTGACAGTTTGTTCATGTTGAATTTGTGTCGAGTATTTTTATATTAAAGTCTCTTTTTTTTCCCCTGATGACTCATCTTGAATTTGGGGGTGTTACATAAATTTATCCAATCAGACGTGACTTAGGGTGAAACCATACCTGACTGTTAGCTAGCAGTTAGCTTGCTGTTAGCTTGTTAGCTAGCTGAGTGATGTCACAGCTGTGTTTGTATTTCAGCTGGTTAACTAAAAAAAAACAACGTGTTCATGAAATGGTCACATGACTGAAGCTGAAGACGGCTCACTTCTGCTGACCTGTCAGGTGAAGCCTGTCCTGCTCTCTGATTGGCTGCTGTCGCTCAGGTGTTCAAAAACAAAGTTACAGTAAAACGTGTCCTCGTTCCTTTTCTCCTTTTTTTTTTAACAATAATGTGTCATATTTAATATATATAAAACACTCAATTCTCTTTTTTCTGCTTTTCTCTGTTTCGTATCAGAAATCTGAACATCTTTTTGACAAAACAAATATTTGAAGACATCAAATAGTGTTTTTGGAAATTGTGACCGACATTTTATTGACCAACTGATCAATCGATCAAAATAATTGTTTGCTGCAGTCTTCCACTGAAATGTGAGTTTTCCAGGTGTTGGTGGTTCATGTTCTTTCAGCTTCTTAATGATAAATACACCAAAGAAGTTTGACAGGGATGGAAACTTCCTGCTGCACCTGAACAAGAATCTTTTGGTAAGTAAAACAAATCATCACGTGAAGCTACTCGAAAATATTAAGACAAAGTCATCGGAGGTCATGAATATCATAGTGGGTAAATAAACATCAGGTCATTCTGTTGTTGTCTTTATGTGCAGACAAAACTGAAATCAACAGTCTGATGGTTTGTTTATTCTCTTGTAGTCTTTTGTTTTTGTCCGTTTTATAATTGAAACTATTTTTGGACAAAACATTTAAAGACGTCACCTTCAGCTCATTTCATAGATGAAACACTGAATCTATGGATTGAGAAAATTATCCGCAGATCACTGAATATTGAAAAGACGTCGGTCTGTCCTCCTTCATGTTGACTGAGTGCAGAGTGAGAACAGCTGCCTGGTGTTTCCTCCTGCTTCATCTTTGTTTTGCCGGCTGACAGATCAGATCTGAAAACACTGAAGACAAAGAAACCTGAGAGCTGCAGTGACGGGAGGTGAACAGCAGGAGGCGACAGACACAGAGGAGGACTGAAACACTGCAGGTAGAAACAGATCACACACAGTCTGATGCAAACACACACACACACACACGTCATGTCTGTTATATTGCTGAAACACAGCTGCTGAAACATCTGTCACAACAACTAAAAGTTTCTTCTAATCATTCGTCATCAGAAGGACGTTTGATAGAAAGTGAAGCTCCTTAAATCTTCTTCTAAAACATGAAGAAGACTTCAGCTTCAGTCTGACATCACAAACAAATGGAGATGATGAACAGCTGATGAAGATGAAGATAAATTGACTTAAGTTAAACTCTCGAACTTTATTATAAACCTGAACTAACCAAAAAATCGATCCATTAATGGAGGAAATAATCAGCTGATTCATCCACAATGAACTAATAATCATTAGCTGATAGTTCAGAATGAGCTCCACCTCAACTCCAACAGTAACATCCTGCTTCACATTAATGAGGAGGAATAATCCTCTAATGACAGAATCTATAACAGGACAGACACAGGAGGACAGACACAGGGGACATCTGACTGCTGGAGTACTTTAAGGACAGTTTACTGATTGTACTCACAGACTTGTACTGCCGGAACATCTTCCATGCAGGAGTATTTGTACAGTGTGGTATTAGTACTTTTACTGCAGTGAAGGATCTGAGTACTTCCTCCAGGATGGAGAAATGTGCATTAAGAGTATATTCAGTTTCAGGATGAATGCAGCCATAAAAACACGTCTTCATCTTTAAAGCCACATGAGGTGAAACGTAAGGACGGTTTTCTGAGGACACGTTAAAAATAATCTGTCTGGACGCTGGAATCAACCAGCCGCATGTGAATGCAGCGCTGTGCTGTTCCCCTCAGCTGCTCTCTATAGTATTGCCATGGCAACATGCCCAACGCTCTGAAGTTACCTAGCAACAGCCGCAGCTCATAACGGAGGGACCGACATGGCAGCCGCCAAAAAACAACCCCCCCCCCCCCCCCCCCGACTCGTCTGTGTGGAGCTGAAGCGACGTTTCTAAGACAAGAAGAGCTCAGCTGACACATGAATCATCACTGTGTCTGTGTTGACTTTATTTCTTCACTTTTGTTTTCAGCTTTGAATGACATAAAAATCCAGTCACCTTAAATGTCCCCGAGAGGGAAACTGAGGACGCTGCAGCAGCCGAGAGGACAAAGGAACACTTTAAACGTCGCAGCAGGAAATGACTGGAACAAATAATTGTTTAATAATATATAATAATATTTACTTTTGGTTTTACTGTTTCCTGTGTTCAAACACCAGAACCAGGACGGATCCTCCTGGATCTGAGGATCTGAGTCGTCCACAGCTTCCTGTCACAATGTGATCCCAGATAATTGGAGCACATCCTCCAGTCCAGATCAGCAGTCAACTGCCTCCTCTTCCTCCTGAGCTGTCTGGATGCTTCTGGTGCCGGTCTGCTGATTCAGGAGTCCTGACCAAAGAGCCCAAAAGGACTCCTTTAGTTCAGCCGCTCCCCTCTCTGCCAGATCTCCACCAGGGATGGGATCCTCCAGAGCTGCAAACAGAAGCCTCTTCCAGACTTTCCCAGTTTTCCTACACAACACTGTGGCTGTATGAGGTCCCCCCAGAGCTTTACCAGCCTCCTGAATCTCTTCATGCACAGCTGTGCACAGCTGGACTGTAGAAGAATCACTTCCTTTCAAGCATACTGAGGCCTTTAATCTGCCGACGCAGCTGAACGAACAGATTTGTTTTTCTTTTTGAAGCTTGTTGTATAAAAAGATGAAATAAAGAAATACATGTATTTATTTTAGAACACTTTGTGTGAATATTTAGTCCAGTAAACTAGTGGAGTGAATCTGCATGTAGTAATTATACTACTAGTACTACTAGTAATAATATAATGATCATTTGTATTAATGAATCATATTATTACTTTAGAGACTCATTAATGAATAAAGACAAACAGAGTTCAGCGGACTGTTTGCAGGATTCCTTGTTGTTCTTTGTTGAGACTTTCCTGCCGACTGTTGTGGGTTTTTTTTTTGGTTTCTTTCAGGACTGAAGAGACAAGTTAAATCTGTGGAGACGCTTTAATCTGAAAGGCTGAAAACTACCTTCATCAGACTGAAAATGTCAAATCAACAGTCAAAACACTGTCAGCTCCTTTTCCAGAAAACATTTCCTCATTCAGAAAGTCGCTCTGCAGCGTCAGACTTTCACACTGAGCTCATGAAGAGTTCAAACTGTTGGTCGATTATGTTTTAGGATCTAAGAAGTGGACGAACAGAAGAAAACACGAAGTGAACAAATGTTTCATCCTGAAAACAAAACAGACAGATGAAAATATAAGAAGCTGTTGGGATTAAAGAAAGAAAAAGAAAACATTTCAGTTAGAGGTTTTTGTGTCGATGTTCGCGTAATAATTCATGTTTAATGTAAAATAATAAAAGACTTTAAGTGTCAAATATTGCAAATGTGTATATTTTTATTTTCTATTTCTCATTTTATATTTTGTACATACTTTTATTTCTAAATTTATGCTGCTTTCTACTCTTGAATGGGAGCACCAGTACTGTACAATTTCCCCCCCGGGGATCAATAAAGTATTTCTGATTCTGATTGTTCACACGGTTTCATTTTCATTTTCTGTTCAGTTCTTATTTATTGAACCATTAAATGTTTGATGAGCTGAAAAGAGAGTTCAGATTTTATTCCTGAAGATATTTTGTATTTCTTTTATAAATATAATGGAAAGTTTTAAATAAACCAAATCGAAATTCCCCCAAAAAAATAACTGACTGATCACAGCTGATCAACATGAATCCTGATTTTAATTCATTTCCTGAAAAGTAGAAATTTGTTTTGTTGTTTGTTCATTTGGAAAATCTTCTCATTTCATCATCTTTTAATACATTATTTTGTAAAATTAAATCGACTTATTTCGTTCCCTAAATTATCGATATTAAATGATTAATTACTCGTGGCCTTAAATGACTTATTTTGTTTTGGAAATCTTCATCAGAATTTGAGGACAAACTGTTGAATGTTGAAAGAAATACTCATAAAACAAAAACAATTATTAGAGTCAGTTTTACTGAAATAACACCAAATGAAATCAGTCAGTTGTTAAAACTCAACCTTTTCTTTTGTTTCTCCAGTGGAAACATTTCGACAGCTGCCGTTTGTGTAACGTCACAAATCATTTCATGTTTCATTAAAGATGAATTCTGTGAATTCTGTTCGTATTTGTGTTTTTAATAATAAAAGAAGAAAATGCCCAAAAAAATCATCTTTAAAAGAAAAAAAATCTTGTAATTATCTCCTGCACGTTGAGGATTTCTGTAAAATTCACATTTGATTTCATATTTTCATGATAAACGATTAACTGAACTAAATAACTGCAGACGCGCTGAAAGTATATTCAGCTTCACTTTAATATTTTAAATGTTTTTGAGGAATAAAGTTTTTATTTGATTACACAAAACAACATTTCTGTTCAAAGTTTAGAAAATGTCCAAAATCTCATTATTAAAAGGAACGTTTCTTTTTATTTTCATGAGGTGCAGATATTTGTGATTTCCTCTTTTAGAAAATGTTTCTTTAAAAATCAACTTATTATATTCAACAATTTATTTGAAGTCAATGTAATTTAGAGACGAGATTAAAAGCTTGTCAGAGAGAAGAAAATGTTCAAATCAACAATATTGATTCCTGAGACGCAGATATGTTGAAAATAAACTGAACGTTACAGTAAAATGAATTTCCAACCATTTCGATAATGTCACGTATGATGACAGCAGTCATGTGACAAAAGAGGCAGACGTCTTTGACCAATCAGAAAGGAGCGTCACATGTCAAACAAATGAGACAATTAACAACTTTATTAATCGATGATTGATCAGAAACATCCCTAAAATGAAACTAATACATATAAAACAGGAATAAAAGATACAAAACACTTTGATGGGAAATGTGATATATGAAGGAGGTCAGTATCAACATCATAATCTTCATAACCTCCAGATAAGATATTCACAATATCATTCATAATTATTAAGGACATATAAAGTGAATAGTATAATAATAATGATCCCGTTTTGAACATTTTTGAAAACTTTTTGTTATATCCTGACTAGAAAATATGTAAGTCACTGAAAAGACTTGAAAACGGTGTGTGTGTGTGTGTGTGTGTGTGTGTGTGTGTGCGCTGACTGAGCATTTGTAAACAAGATGACATGTGCTGCTGGTAGCTAAGCCCCGCCTCCTCTCTGGTCACATGTCGGCTGCAGGTCACTGAGTTCAGTAACATGGACTTTACCTTGGTGCTTAGCTTAGCTTAGCTTAGCATAAAGACTGGAAGCAGGGGGAATCAGCTAGCCTGGCTCTGTCCAAAGCTCCGAGGGTCTCGTTTGTTTAATTCAGAAATATAAAACTACAGTTTGAGTCAGAGGTGGAAGAAGTACTCAGATCCTTTACTACAGTAAAAGTACTAATACCACACCGTGAAAATACTCAACTACAAGTAAAAGTACTGCATCCAAAGCCTTGCTGAAGTAAAAGTATGTAAGTATTATCAGCAGTAAAAGTTCAGTGGGGGGGGGGGGGTACAAAGGCTTGTTTCCTGTTTGTGTCTGACAGGAAGTGGTCATTCATCCGTGGACCACAGTCAGGGCAGCAGACATGTTTGATCCTCAGAAAACTAAAGTTGAGCAACAAAACAACAAATACACCATTACCTCATTACCAATAACTCAAGTTTTCGCACTATAACTTTACGTTGATATTACACATTCTGTGACTGCTGGTCTGGAATCACTCGTTAATAGTATTTATTAAAGATGAACTCAATTCATTAGGAACATTAATGTGAAAAGTTTGAGCAAAGTGGAGAAAAAGGGAAGAAAAGAAAGTAAAAAGAGGAAGAAACAAGGAAAGAGGAGAGAACATAAAGCAGAAGCAGAAAAGATAGAAGGAGGAAGACGGACGGGGAAAGAAAGGAAAAGTTAAATAAGGATCAGCTGGAAGAAAAACAAAGGAAGACGTCAGAGACAGTCGATCCGTAGAAGGAATGAAGAAGACCAGTACGTGTAATTAAAGGAAGAAGATGTCTAGAAATGACTTGACCTGCGTTATTTAACTTGTTGAGTTGAACTTTATTCTCACAAATGTTTCCAACAAACGGTTCAAACTCAGAGAAACAAACTTTATTTTCATGTGGTCGCCTGTCAGGGGCATCATACCCTCCTTACTTTAATGTGAGATTAACGTTGTGTGATTTATGTTTTTAGTGTGTTGCTTGTTAGGACCATTTTATTCATTTCATTCATTCATTATTGTGTCTTTGAGTGAAAAGTGCTCTATGAATAAATAAATAATGACCCCAGCAGCCATATTTATCTCTGTTGAGTGAACAATGTGAGTCCTAGAACATCTAAACTGGAGCAGATATTATATTTTTATCAAATTTATATTATTACTGGTTACACACATACACATGTATGGACCGAGTGAGAACTCTGGTAGCAGTACAAGGACCACAGTGATCCGGATCACATGTGCAGGACCGTTAGCTGGACTTTCTGTCTGAGTGTTTTCATCTCGACTGTAGAAAGAAAAGAAGAAAGTTTCAGTGTGCAGCGGCGGCATGCTCGCGGCTCCACCCTCCTCGTCCTGGACGGTGGGCCGAGGGTGACCTACATTCCAGTGACCCCACCCACCCTGGACGCCCCCTCCCTCCCCCCTCACACACATGTACATACATACTCAGTGTGGGTGTGTCCCTGATCAGTGAGGTTGTTGCTGTTTGCTTTGGAGGGAAGTCGCATCTGTTGCCCCGATCAGACTCTGAGGTTCTGAGAGTCAGAAACAGTCCCAGAAACTATATTTAGGAAAACATTTATGAACTGAAGTCAAGGACTAAAGCCAGGAAGTGAAGACAGGCACCAAACACTTTCGGTATAGTCCCCTTGAAACCCATACCTGCATGTACCTAAACCCCAGATCTGTGTTGCGTCTCCACCGCAGACAGTTCTCTGTTTGTGAGTCCTTCGTTGCCAAGAACGGACTGCAGTGTCTCTAGCTCCACCTTTAAGTCCCGGGTCAGTGTGCTAGGTAACAAAAAACAGGATCGGTGCCACCCACAACTTCTGCCAATGTAAACGCAGAAATAACCATTCTAATGTGGAACAGACTGGACTGGACTGGTTGGTGGAAACATGGCTTAAGGGAACTAAACTCAAGGACCGCATCCAGGGACCAACAAAAGGACTAAGATCATGAACTAGTCAATGACTGCAGTCAGGGCTTCATCTGTGGGCTGAGCTCCGTAGTAAAGTCAACAGCTGCAGGGAGTTGAACTCAGGGACTAAAGGTCCCTGGTCTGGTCTGACAGGACCAGATCAGTCCAGATCAGGTATATTAACCTGCATGTAACCATAGCAACAGTAGTGATGCTTCAGTCTGTTAGCAGTTAACTGAAATGTGAAACTAACCACGATGTTAAACTGACAACAAACACACTTTAAACATGGAGGATTTAAACTCTCTCAGTGGCCTCCAGGCGTCTCCGTGACGATAAACATCAAAACAGAAAATCAGCAGTTTGGTTCTAAAACATGAAGCAGCTGAATTTTCAAGCCGCAGCAAAGTCTGAACGTGAGCAATGTGAGTGTGTTGGGGTGTTGTGGTTCCTGGAGGTCTGATTCCTGGAAGTCTTGAAGGAGGAACGACCTTTGACCCTGCAGTAATGTGCAGGGTCTCACACACACACACACACACACACACACACACACACTGCCTTTCAGACGTATTTACTTTGTGTGGTGACTCTGAGCAGCAGAACAAACCTTCACACTCCTGTTTGGAGTTCTGTACTTTTGAGGACCCTCACTGACATGATACACACCTTAATACTGAAAACTAAATTAAACCTGATTCTTTCACCCTTAAACCAAGTCTTAACTCTCAAACAGCGCTCTGGAGAAGACTGACCCTAACCCTGACCAGACAAAAAGTCACTGCTTTCCCAAACTGTCCTCAATTTGCAAAAATGTCACTTAAATGAAATAAAATATCCGCTGTCTAAACTCTAATTGGACCTCATAGATCGACACAGTTCTACTGTGTTTTCTATTCTCTTCTACTCTGTTGGTGCAGTCAGATGGGCTCAGGTTGGAGGCACTAACTCACCGCTCCCTCGTTTCCATGACTACATCCAACCAATTATCACCTCAGATAGCCGTGACTGAAAGTAATTGAGGAATGCCGGTTCATTTGTTTTCCCTCCTTTTCTTGGACAAAGACATCATGAGCCATAAATACAACATGTGAGGTTGAGACGTGAGAAAGAAAGACTTCTGCCATCCCTCTTCACCTGTCTGCTGTATTTTATTCTTATTTTAGATCCATTTCAGAGGCTCTTTACTTCCAGAGAAGCACTGACCTTCTATATGTGTCGATTTAAGAACATTTAGTAATGACTAAATGACTTAAACTGAACTTTTTTAGGTTTTAAAATCTTACTAAATTTAAACTTAACATTTCAATTTCAAACTTTTGTGTTTCCAAAGATTTTTTGAAACATAAATTTAATTTAATTAGAAGTAATTATCTTATTGCTTCCTCATATGGACTACAGGTCTGACATGAAATGAACTGGTCGATTAGTTTTAGTTTTTTCCTTTATTTACTGTGTAAAAGTCTCATTGAGATTAAAATCTCTTTTCAAGCTGAGACCTGGTGAAAAAACAAACAACATAAACAGGCTACGACTGTCACATTAGCTGTAGCAAGACTTTTGCTAGCTGTAGCAGTAAGTCAATTCTTTGCTAGCAATCGTTTTGTAGCCTGATAACTGAATTTCCATTTTGCAGTTTTGAGTTAGACATTGTGTTCATGTCAGACGACTGCTGTTTGACAGAGTTATTGTTTTCAGTTGGTGAACAGCAGTAGCTGGTGAGCTAACAGCTTACACGCTAGCTAACAGGGACCATGCTAGTGCTAGCTAGCTAGCTACCTTTCTAACCATCAGTTAGCAAGCTTGTTAGCTTGGTCGCTAACAGGACAGTAAGTGTCTGATGTCCTCCTGTCTCTGTGTGTAAGCCGGTCTCTGATGTGGACCAGGTCTCTGTTGTGGACCAGTTTATACTCTGACAGAGGAACTTCAATAAAACTGATGGTGTCACACAGCTACGCTACGATAGCTTCCACCAGTTTGGACTCTCCGGCTCTCCGTCCACTCAGGACCATAGACTGTAAAGATGGACGACACGTCTCCGTTTCCTCATGGCCACTTTTCTGTCGGGTCTTTTCTGACTCTGGCTCTTAATCAGTCTCAAACAGTCCATATTTCTCTTAACATGAATATCCCTCGTTTGTTTTGTACGTCTTGTATTATGAGCCTCTGTGTTGTATGTTTTAAATTGTACCTGACAATGTATTATAATGTTGTCTGTATGATGTTTTTTATTAACATTAATATTCAAGTTCAAGTTTGTTGTCACACGTCCAAGTGCAGTGAAACGCTTGTACCTGAGTTCTGTCATCCTTTGTGTACATGAATAAATACAGACCATCAATACAGTAACATCTAAAGACCATGTAATAGTAATACTCTTTTATTATCGCTCTTCATGCTTATAAATGATCTCAATAACTTTGTCAAGTTCTGTTTTTATCTGTCCAGGCGCCGCATTACAGCTGTGCTTATTAATGTGGACTGTCCCTGTGAAATAAACCAATAAATACATACATTTGAGGGCTCTATAACAAAAGAAGGAAGGAATTTGTCTTTAACTTTACAGAAAGGGAAAAATGAGAAATGCTTTGGGCACAGAAAAGTGTCCCTCCCACAATGCAGTGCAACATTTCCCATCATGAGTTGAGTTGCAGGTTCTTCGCTCTGACTTCATCCTGCAAACAGCTGCCTGAGCTGAGCGTCTCCTCCTCCGACTTCCTCCTGCTCAAGTCTGCCAGTGTTTTTCTGCCTGGAAACCGTTTTGTATGGACGGACCGCCCGTGTGTTTTTCTTTTTCCTTTTTTTATTTCACAACCTCACTGAACTCCAAAATGAAAATGAACTCACGTCACCCCTGCCTGCTGCCAGATCCTGCTTTTGTCCCAGTTTTCTCTCTGAGTGTCTGAGTTTACCTCTCTCTCTCTCTCTCTCTGCAGACAGTTGGAACAGCAGCAGCATGTTGAGCTAATTCACTTGGAATAATGAAGCTGTTTATCTGGTTTGTGTGCGAGCTGCACGGCGAGCCAGGCCGCCGCCGCCGAGAGGTGTTTGGAGGCGAGCGGGTGATCTGAGGCCGGCTGCAAGATCTCTCCTGTCAATCAAACACTGATAGATGAAGCATCACAAACAGCGTTGGAGAATGAAAGGAGCTCTTTGTCTTCCTCTTTCTCAGACAGGATGACGTATCACCGCAGGCCACCATCACCTCCACCCCCCCTCCCCTGTTTCTTCATGTCACAATGATGATGATGATGGTGGCGGCAGTGCGGCTCGACCTCCAGCCTCTCGCAGCAGCTTAAAGGGTTAACGTGCAGCCACAACAAAGGAGCCGGTGCTGGGCCGGCGTGTGCACGAGTATGTGAGGGAATGGGGGAGGAAGGGGGGAGGAAGGGGGAGGATGGTGGGGTGCTCTGGCTGCCTTCTAGCCCCGCCCTGGACTTCTTTATTGGAGAGGCTGTTTACAACCTCGACGCATAGGAGTCCCCGGGTTCATCGGCCCGGTGGGGAGGGGGTGAGGAGGAGGATGGGGGAGGAGGAGGAGGGGAGGTAGATGGACTCACAAGAGAGCAGAGAGGAAAATGGTACAGGAAGAAGACAATAAGGAAATATGTTGAGGGCCTCCGAGCTGCAGGATCTGAGCTTTTGTTTGTCCCTTTGTCCCCGTCCATCTCTTCTCGATTCTTTACTTCCTTCTTTGTTTGTTCTTTAACAGAATTGAACATGCACATGTCTGAGTCGATGCAGCACGTGAAGAGAAAAATGCCCCCAAAAAAGAAAAAAGAAAAACCCTGTGGACTTTCCTCTGCTGCAGCCAACTCCACGTCTCCACAGTGAGAAGACGTGCAGCAGGATGACTGCTTCAGCTTCTTCTTCATGTTTTATTATTCTTGTTTTCTTCAGCTTTGTCTGCTTCTAAAAGAACAAAAACACTCTGTTTGCATTGAAGCTAAACAGCAGACCAAACAGCCACCTACAGTTTTCTGCACGTTTTCTTATCTGATGTCAGATCAGCCGGTCGTCCTTCAGGCTGGCTGTCTGTCTGTGTGGGATGCAACTGTAGAGAGACATGCATACTGTTTGTAATCTGCAAAGAAAATAAATCCACCCCCCCTCCTCCTCCCCCACATGCTTGTGTTTACATCTACATTTTACATGAGTCTCATACCAGCTTCAGTAGAGTGCAACAGTGGAGTATATTCACACAGGTAGACACCATCAGGAAAAAGGAATTCAGGCTGCAACCAATGACTGTCTTTTTAATTTCCAGAGCCCAAGTTGACATTTTAAATATCGTGTTATAGGTGATATTCAGATATTCATATACGAAATTCAATTTACTGTCATAGAAGAGTAAGAAAAACAGCAATTCACATGTCAGAAGCTGAAATCAGAAACCTTATTTGTCATTCAAGTCACAACACATTTTTATTAATAAGTTTATTTGTAATAAACCATAAAACCCTTGCTTCTTCAGGGCGGCACAAAAAACAACAAAACATAAAAACATCCAGATAAAAAACACATGTATTTTTATTAATGGCTTATATTTTGTGTGATTCTAATATGTTACAAATAAATAAGTACAAATTGTGTCATTTCAACTATAAAAATATGGTAAAATATAAAAACATCAACATAATTGTGTTTAGGAATACAGCTGTATAAAAATAAGAGCTAATTAAGAACACAACACACATATTTGTATTAATATCTTGTAGTATGCTTTATGTAAGCTGTTTAATATCAAGTTTATTTCTCATTTCAATAAAAAACATAAAAACATAAAGATACAAGTGCCTATTAAAACATTTCATATGAATAACAGGACTGTAAGTATTTCATACATTATTTGATTATCTGTCTTAATAATTTATATT
Source organism: Enoplosus armatus (assembly GCF_043641665.1). Classification (NCBI taxonomy): domain Eukaryota; kingdom Metazoa; phylum Chordata; class Actinopteri; order Centrarchiformes; family Enoplosidae; genus Enoplosus; species Enoplosus armatus. The sequence goes on from NC_092198.1 coordinate 807,815, forward strand.
TTTGTCCATGTGTGTTCTATCTGCAGTTGTTCACTACATGCCTCTCGCGCGCGTCCTCGCGGGTGTCGCGGTCCCGCCTCGCGCCTGTCTGCTTCCCAACCTTTCCCCCAGTTCGAGCGCGCTGCCGGGTTCACCGGGTTTACTCTGACACCGCTGACTCCCCGGCCACGCCCCCCGACAGCCACGCACCCCGCGTCGGGCCAATCGCGTCGCGGCCACGTACTGATCACGCACCGCCTCGCCTGGGATTGGCCGGAGCCCGCTACACCTTTGCCTGTGATTGGCTGCGTGTTACCACCCGCCAGACTGCTCTGAATTTTGTTTCTGTGTTTTTTTTCTGGTCTTTTTTTTTTTTTTTTTGGCTCCACTCAGCTGAAGCCAGTCTGCTGGCAGAAGCTCAGCGCTGATTATTGACTGCTAACACTCCCGGTACCGTTACCGTCTCTGCCGCGGGTCCACGTCTCTTCTTAAAACTCCTCCTGATGCTCAGCTTCGCGGCGGAGCGCTCCTGTCAGGTGAGTCCGCCTCACGTCCGGTGAAGCTGCCCGTTTAACGGCGGATATCTCGTTTTAAAGTTGTTTCTGTGATTATAACTGAGCCGTTAACCTGCATGTTCATGACACGCGCTGGTCTCAGGTCAGCTTCAAAGCAGGCGTCAGGTTAGCTTGTTAAGCTACTAGCGGCTGTTTTGGTCTTATTTGGCGCTGTCGGCTGGTTTATTTGAGGTCATAGTGAACCCAGTGTCTCCTGTGTGTGTGTGTGTGTGTGTGTGTGTGTGTGTGTGTGTTCACAACAGTTGCATCACTGCAGTGCATCGCTGGATCATAAAGTTTAAAGATGCTCTCAGACTTAGCTGACTGTCTGTATTTTGGTGTCAGTTTTCATTGATTTTCATTGTTTATGAGTAGAATGAGATTCTACTTGATTGTCTTTGTTGTTGGATCATAACTGGCTGTGATGAGTGTGTGTGTGTGTGTGTGGGGGGGGGGGGGGGGGGGGGTAGATGATAACTGATAAAGCATGTTAAATGTCACATTACACTAGAGACCAAAGTTTAGTCTTTAGATGTGCCAATTAATGTTACCATCAGTCAAACATACACAGAAACCTGAAATGTAAAATAATATGAAACATAAAGCAAGTTAATATCTGAGAAGCTGCCTCGATATAGATTATTCTTGTTGTCAATTAATATGCCGGCTAATTAATTTTTGGTCTGAAATGTCATAAAATAGTGAGAAATGCCTGTCACTGTTTTCCAAAGCCCAAGTTGGCATTTTCATATCACAGGTTTTGTCTGTTCAACAGTCAAAAACACAAAGATATTCAGTTTATTATAGAAGACTACGACTAAAACAGCAAATATTCATGTGAATGCATGTGAATAAACAGTAAACAGTGAATCTTTGCTTTAAACAGTCATCAGAGTGTCAAAAATGTTGCCCATTAAGCATCTGTCAATCAAAATTCAAATGTCAGCATTATAATCGATACATTTTCTATTGATCGACTGATCGATTCGTCAGATTCAGGCTCGGTTTGTTCATAAAGCTGCACCTGAAAACTGCAGCTGAGCACAACAAAGAGGCAGCAGAGAAACAACACAAGACCTCACGAGAACATGAAAAAATAAATCCCAACAACCAAAATCACATAAATCAATAAATCCTCTATATTAATCATTTAGATAATTATAAAGGAGTCACATTAATTCCTGTTAGTAATGTGAAGAAATGTCTCTGCATTGTTCCTTGCTGTAATCTCATTATGTGTTGCTGTGTGATGTGTTTGTGTGATCTTCTGCGTGGGAAATCACAGCGTCGGAGTCCGATACTGTCTGTGTTTGTTGCAACAGATTGACTTTGTTTTCTCCAACTATACTTCCTGTTGGGAGCTTCCTCTCTCTCTCTCTCTCTCTCTCTCTCTCTCTCTCTCTCTCTCTCTCTCTCTCTCTCTCTCGGGGGTGAGTCGGTGCATGTTAATGAGGGGGAGGGGAGGCGGGCCTTGTTTTGTTAGTTTTTTGGAGGGGGGGTGTAATTTCTGGCACGCCACCTCCCGCCATCTATTCTGGGTGCAGGGGAGGTTCCCCGTCGGCTGGGTGTACCCGCTGCAGTGGGGCCCCTCTCTCTCTCTCTCTGTATCTATATATCTAGGTCTCTCGCCCCTCGCTCACCCTCCCTCCACCCTTCCTGTACGTGCAGCTGAGCATTCACCAGATGCCAGCCAACTTAGCCGAGCACCCTTTGTCCCCCCGCTCACCTCCCACATAAATGTTTCCCCCCCCCCCTCGGCCGGCTGCCTCAGGTTAAAGACCACACTTACGTTTTTGTTGTTATTATTTATTTTTTCTTCTGTGGTGGTACGACTCAGGAGACAGGAAGTGGGAACACAATGACATCATTGGTAATTAGGTGGGTGGTATGCCAAAGGAAGGCGAAGAAGAAAAAGGAGGAATAGACTGCTGGTTGAGGACCAGCTGATGTCTAGTCGACCTCAGTGTGAAGTCGTTACCATAAATATCAGCAGCAGTAAAACATTTTGTATCCCTGCTTCTGCTGTTAGTTTGTTGTCAAGTCAAACAGATTTATGGACACAAAATGACTTAAAAAGTATAATGCAGAGACATTCTCATTTGAGAAGGAACAGTTCCCTACCTGGGAGCCAGTCTGAATCACGTGCAGAGAGCCATTTGGGATCCCAACTCATGTTTAATGTTGCTGTGAAAGGAAGAGACAAGGAAAGGAAAGACATTTGTCCGTATTAACTTGAGTTTCTGACCTCGCCTTGTTAATCAAATGAGACCTGCAACCCGACCCCTCTGACAGTGAGATCATGGAGTTAGTTTCTCTTTGACGACACAGTGGATGAATGTATGTATTTGAAAGAAGTGAAAGTTTGACAGACACATGAGTTTTATGGAAGCAAAATGGTGCCAAAATGTCCTTTCCTTGCAGTTTTTAAGAATAATTTCAATGCAGTTTGAGCCCGCAAAGATTATACTTTAAAAACATGGAGAATAATGTGACTAAACTTTGGTCTTGTTTAGATTTTATTGATTTTCCTGCTCCTCCTCAGGTGATGACGATGGAGCTGAAGCCGTGCATCGAGTACCACGACCTGGAGGCCGCCGAGGCGCTGGTCAGCATGAGCTTCTGGGGTCAAAGGTCGCACAAGCCCCGCCCACTGACCCCCACCTCCGACTCTTGTGACTCCATCCATCTCCACCCAGAGGGGGGGGACACTCCCAAAGACCTGGTCGCTCTGTCCTCACTGGTAAGACACATTTATTCAATTTGAACATAAACATAAATACATTTATTTTATTTACCATCAGATGTTTCTTACAGTGTGACCACGAGCACCAGGGCTTCAGGGCCGACACCAAACAATCTGGCCCAACCAAACCACCTCAAAACAAAAAGAAAATGATATCAAATACTGGAACAAAACCACCCAATCACAAAGTAAATCAAAGTAAACTCTATTTGACCCTGAACAGAGAGTACAGACTGAGTGGACACAGCCTGGCCACAGAAACAGGCAGATCAGGCTGCCAGGGAGGCCAGGCCGAGTCCACTTCGTCATAAAAGAGAGGTTGAGACAGAATCTCACTTCTTACTTTACTGTGAGAGATAATCTGAGAGAATTAAATAAATGAGATGTATCCTGAGTTTATATCTCTGACCCTCAGAGAATAAATGAAACATTAAATTCACTGTTTCCTCCCTCAGTGCATGACTCCACCTCACAGTCCAAGCTTCACCGAGTCCTCCACCACCACCTCCGCTCTGAGCCCCGCCTCCAGGCCGGTCTTACCCCGCCATGGCCCCGCCCTCCTCAGTGACTCCCTCACCTGCCTCCCACAACCCTCCCCCTTCACCTCAGAGACCTCAGCACTTCCACCTCAGGCGGAGTCGTCATGTGTGGCTCCGCCCAGCAGAGCGATGGCCACCAGCGTGATCCGCCACACCGCCGACCGCCTCAGCATTCCTCCTCCTCCACCTCCCTGCACCACCCAGCCGACAGAAACCTCCACGCCGCCTCAGCCCGGACTTCCAGCGACTCTTCCAGAGGAGAAAGACGGATCTCCTTCGTTTCCTGACAGCCCGTCTTCTCCTCCCTCCTCAGTGTCGCCTCCTCAGTCCTCCCCGCTGCCTTCCTCCTCTTCCTCTTCCTCTCCGGTCCTATGCCAGGTTTTCCCAGTGAGCAGCCGGACGGGGATGATCTCCGCCTTCGTCCAGGCCCCGGTTCAGGTGCAGACTCATGGGGGGCCCAAGCCCATCCTACCCCAGTCTCCTTCCAGCTTCGCCCAGCCTCTGCTGGTGGGTTCCGCTGTGCCGCAGGGGACCGTGATGTTTGTGGTTCCCCAGCAGCCCGTGTCCCAGTTGCAGCAGGGCCCGCAGACTGTCATGACCCTGGGCAACACCAAGCTCCTCCCCCTGGCCCCGGCCCCCATCTACATGCCGACAGGAGCGAGCGGCGCCTCGCAGGCCGACTTCTCCCGCAGACGGAATTATGTCTGCAACTTCCCCGGCTGCAAGAAGACCTACTTCAAGAGCTCACACCTGAAGGCTCACCTGCGCACACACACAGGTAAGACGCAGAGACGTTACAGTTCACCTGTCTGCCATCCAAGACCAGTCTGGATCGCAGGAATGATTTGTCACTGTCCACTGAAAAACATGTATTTACAAATTTGGTGATTTTTTTTTTCCCAGATAAAGTGAAGGATTAAGAATTCCTTTACGAGTTGAGAATGAGTTTCTACCTTCTGAGTTACATAAAACATTTAAGAGTCAGAGTCTACAGCCATGCTAGCAGCTCTGAGATGCTGCATGCTAGCTAAACTGGAACATGTTTTGTTTGTAAACTAATGTCCGTCCTCTCGTCTTCTCTGCAGGCGAAAAGCCGTTCAGCTGTCACTGGGAGGGCTGCGACAAAAAGTTCGCCCGCTCCGACGAGCTTTCCCGCCACCGCCGGACGCACACCGGCGAGAAGAAGTTTGTCTGCAACGTGTGCGACCGGCGCTTCATGCGCAGCGACCACTTGACCAAACACGCCCGACGGCACATGACCACCAAGAGGACGTCCTCGTGGCCCACCGAAACCCGAGACCTCAACAAAGTGGCCCTGCCCAAGGGCCAAAACAGAGGCTCCGCACTTCCTGTTGGCATGTTGGTCCCCACAGCCAACTAACAGACTCAGTCAGCCCACAGGGCAAACTCAGGACCACGGGGGGGGGGGAGGGGGGCAACCAGACATCCACAGGTTAAACTGTGACTGGTTGTTTCAATCAGCTCCACATCAGGAGGATCTTTTCTACAAATCACACTCGGCTGGCGAACAGAGTGAAGACGCTCACTGCGCTCCGGCTGCGTTTACATGAAGAACATCAACTCTTAGTAACAAATGCTAGTTAAGATGGCCGCCATATTAAAGAGGTTACTGTGGCATGAAACCATCGTCGGACTCATCGTCAGACCGACACACCAGCGACCCCGTGAGGCTGACAGGTCCATTACACTCCAGAAAACCAAACTGTTGGCTGGATAAAAAAATAGATCCTTACCACAGTTTGTCCTGAAGGTGGCGCCATTTATCTTATGTACGGGTGGCCTTTTTAGGACATCAGCGAGTTAGCATGATGATGTTTACATGTCATTAGGTGTGAACATGCGGGTGTTTAGCATGTTCCCTACAGAGAAAAACCTTTTTGTTAAAGAGGAAGAACTCTGACCGTCATCTTCCTGCAACAACTCACATCTCGCGACTCTCAGACACTTCTGTTTTTGATCTTAGTCTTTTACAAAAAGCTCTGTGTTAAAATTGTGAAAGTTTTTACCTGCTGGTGGCGCTAGAGGGAAAGTCAAAGAATCACTGAAGTCAGTAGGATTCATCCTCTGGGGACCATCAATATCTGAATTTCATAGCAATCCAAAAAAAAAAAAATTATATTTTTTCGTCAGAAGTTCAACTCACCTGCTTCCCTTAATGTTTGATTTCCATAAAGCAACTCTGATTCAGTTTGTTTACATGTTTACTGTGGAAACCAGATTCATTATTGTTTACATGGTTCACAGTAATCCAGTTTCCCCAATTATATGATGTGTTTCATCATCACAGGGACCAACTAAATTTTAGTAGTTCAGCTATTGGTTGACACATCAGGTTTTAATAAGTTTCATATTTCAAGTCTGTTTTTGAACATATTATCTGTATGACTCAAACTGTGTTTTGAAACAAATAAATCAGAATAATGTGTTTTCATGCCACAGTAATTAAAATGATTAAGATGAAGGTGTTTGTGTAACAGCTGAAATATTGAGTTTAATCTAATTAAAATCAAGATATTCTGAGTTGAAGTGATGTAGACGAAGCCGGAGCAGCCAGCGGAGAACAGAGCGAGTTTCCCGCCCTGCTCAGGACATTTTATTCCCACAAACCACAAACTCACCGGAGGAGGAGGAGGAGGAGGAGGAGGCGACAGGCTGCTATTCATCCACGGACAGAAACCAACAAAAACCTGACATTGCACTGGATTTTTTTAATCTTGCTTGTTTTTGTACTCTCTCTCCGTGTATAATCATGTTTACTTCATGTGTAAATGTCACGTTTAGCAAAATGTATGCACTCTTTTTATTTTTTGCCAAAGCCTCTGTATTGTGCTTCTATTATTAGCCTACTTATGTTCATTTGTCTTAGACTGTAAATATTGTAAATATATTGATATCTATATGAATGTTACATGTATTCCAATCTGCATTTATTGACAGTACGAGTTATTGATATTTTTAAAATGTCAGTGGACAGTATTCCTCACTGTGATACTACCTACTCTTTGCTTTACACATTATTATTATTTAATAAACATTTGTTGAGGAAAAAGTGGTTTTTAATAGCTTGATTTGGCCCTTAGTGTAGCCAGTAAGAAAATACCTCATGTTATTAAATGTTATTCTTAATAATAACGGCTTATATCGGAATAATCCCATTTCTGAACATTAGCCTGTAAGCGATGGTGAAGAATATGGCTTTTATAATAAAAATGTACCACGAAAGTAAACGTTAGTTTGTGCTTTGTTCTCTCTCACCAGACTACATTTCATCATATGACATCTTGTTTTATTTTTGAGTAAAAGAGCAACAGATGGAAAATTAGCATCATCGCTAGGCTAACTGGCTAATTTAGTATTTTCTTTTGATCAAAGGGAAAGTTTAAGGAGGAGTTCAACATTTTCTGTCTGAGAGAGAGAGATGTTCAAATGGATATCAGTCTGTGTATTAAGTACGAGGTTGGAGTCAGGACGTGCTTAGCTTAGCTTAGCATAAAGACTGAAAAAAATGAGGAAACAGCTAGCCTTGTTCTGGTTCTACCAACACGTCTTAAGTTCACTGATTGACAAGTTTTATGTTTGTTTGATCTGTAACAAACAAATATAAGGGTTATAGGTGGAGTGTCTTTATGCTAAGCTAGGCTAACTAATCATACATTAAGCAGCTCCCTCAGTAATAAAGCAAATAAGCATATATAAAACATACAATACAGTGGGGTAAAGTAAGTACATTTACTGAAGTACTGTACTTAAGTACAGTTTTGAGGTAGGCCTACTTGTATTTTACTTGAGTATTTCCATTTTCTACTACTTTGTACTTCTACTTCAGAGGGAAATATTGTACTTTTTACTGTACTACTGTACTATTTGATAACTAAACTTCACAAACTACCCAGCAGTGTATAAAGTCATTAAAATGAGCTCCATCTTCACCGGCTGCAACAAACAGTGATGAACACATTAATGCATCAATAACTATAATCCAATTATGATAAGTACTTTTACTTTTTGATGTATATTTTAATGCTAATACTTTTGTAGTTAAGTAACATTTTGTATGCAGGACTTTTGCTTGTAATAATATTACTACTTTTTACTTAAATAAAAGACCAGAGTACTTCACTGATTTTATTGCAGTTTAAAGAATCATAAATGACCATAAAGTTGAATCAACAGCTTTGACGAAGTAAACAATAGCGTAAGTATCTTTAAGGTGTTTTATTGGACCTGATCAGTGTCACACTTTAAATTTCAGTTCACTGGACTCAAACCGAAGTGTAAATTATGACCTTCAAATACAAACCAACCAAGCGTCGGCTCCATTTTGAAAAATCATTATTGTTCCGTGTTTGTTGGATGTTCGTCTGTGAATGTAGGTCACAGGAATGAACGTGGCTGTAAAAGACGGGTAAACTCCGGGTCATTCGGGTTTTCTAGGCTGCGTCGCTTTATATAAACACATACGTTGTCCCGTATATGAAGTTTCTGCTCGACGACAGCGGGGCTGTTACGTGTTGTGTTATACAACCGGAGCTGTGACCACTCTCCCTCTCTCTCTCTCTCCTCACACCACCCGGTAACAACGACCATCCAATCCGGAGCCAGCGCTCAGGGGGTGTGACCAATGGGAGAGGACGACATTGTGTCAGAGGAGCGCGTCATTGGCTGATGAGGTACCCGCCCACTTGCCTTACTGACCGACATTCAACTGAAGCCAGAGAAAATGAATAAAAAAGTCAAATTAAATAAATAAAAACAGGATTCTGGTGGAGGCGAGCAACCAGAGTAACAGTGACGCCATGTGGCGGGAGGCGGTACTGTAGCACAATTTATATAAGACAAAAACAATATATAAACACTTTATAATCAACACAGTGAGAGGAGATCATCAGGATTTTTTCTAAAATTACAGATCAAAGGGGATTAAAAATCTCCTCCTTTGTTTTGCACTTCAGACATTATAAAAACCTAAGAAAATATTCCTATAAAGTAGTGAAAAATTAACAGAAATGTTACAACAAATATCAGAAATCAGAAATACTTTATTGATCCCCGGGGGGGAATTATACAGTACTGGTGCTCCCATTCAAGAGTAGAAAGTAGCATACATTTAGAAATAAGAGTGTGTACAAAAATATAAAAAAATAAGAAATAGAAAATTAAAAACATGCACATTTACAATATTTAAGTGAAAAATAAAAGTAAAAAATATATACAATAACAATGTATATGTGTGTGTGTGTGTATATAAATATATGTAAATATATCTGGAGAACTCTTCTCAGACAATAATACCAGCTCAAGTGGTGGAAGAAGTACATAGATCCTTTACTTACGTAAAAGTACTTATATCACACTAATACTCTGGTCCCTGTCAGTGTTTCTGTTCTCTCTGATGTTTCTGGATGAATATTTCTGCTGCATTAATGTGTCTGTGTAATTTTACTGCTGTAGATGTTTCAGGTTGAGCCCATTTGAAGTACTTTATATACTGTTGGGTACTTTTATCTACAGTCAGCATCTCGATGGGAAGGTCCAAACTTGTTCTCACTGTGTATTTGAAACGTCCAGTACCCTTCCGGCCGCTAGGTGGCGACTCTGACTTTTGACCGACATTCACAGGCGATTTTGTTGACTCCCAAAGCAGCCAATCAGAGCGCTCCCTTCCGGAAACTGCTGATGAGTTGCTTCGCCTGTTTAGAGGGAAAAATTAGGCGATTATTTAACCTTCAGAGGCCGAAACTCGATCAAATAAAAGGTACAAAACATTCAGATGATCAGGGACCAGAGACCGGCCTTCAAATCACAGTCAATTATAACGTTGAAGTGACGCCTAACAAACCGTCAGGTTACCGGGATGTGTTCCCGTGTTGTCTGACATTGTTGGCCGTTTTTAGGCTAAAAGCGTTACTGACAGTTCTATTCATATCTTTAAAAAAGACATTTCCGGACGTAGATTTATGATTATACGTGGTGTGTAACATGTTTAATGGCGCTAAATTGTCATGACGACAACGCTTTAAGATTGTAATAACAAAAAGCGCGGCAGCGGGAAACAAACCAGAAGTACATCATAAACACCCTTCATGTTTAATGTGAAGTGTAATAAAAGCAGCTGGATGTCGGACACATTCAACTACTGTAGCGAGAGCTTATATATATATATATATATATATACACACACACAGACACAGAGTTTACAGTTATTGTCAGTTCACAAACATCTTCAATCCAATTTGAGGGATTACAGGACGTTTAAAGCTAACATCTCATAACGAAAGTCGGTCTTAGTTTTTGTGATTTCAACAACATTTTAACTTTTTGACACTGTTTTATGATTACACTTTAACGGCTTTTAATGTGAAACTAAAGCGTGTCTTTTGTCAGAGTCTGAAATGTTGCGTAAACGCTCATTCTGAGTAGTTTTGTAACGTCGGTTTCGGGCAGTTTTGTAACTCCGCACGAACAAAGCCCTTTGAATTTCCCGCAGCTGTTCAGGTGGCACGTGAGCGCGGCTCTCCACCCGATTGGCTCCGTCGCGGCGTCAGTTTAAAGAGCCGCCGCGAGCTGCGTTTCTATTGGCCAGCTGCGTTCTAGCGCCAAGATTTCAATAAGTAGGCGAGCGGACAACAGACGCCGCTTCAGTCTCTGCTCTCCGTCACTGCCAGCTGCTAGTTTAGATCCTCGTCTTCTTTTCTTACTCCTTCTTTTAATTTCTTAACTTATCTTTTATTTATCTGTCCGTCTGAACTCGAGCACATCAACATGCTTTCTGCTCGCTCTCCTCTTTCCGTCAAGAATGAAAAGTCACTCAGCAGTCAGATGGACAACATGTCGCTGGACAAAGAAAACACGGTGAGACCAGAAAGACCGTAACACTGATGTTTCATGTCGCGTTTAAACGTTAAAATCTCCATTTGATGTTACGATAACAGTGTTTGTAAGTTAAACATCATGGCGGCCATTTTCTGAGCAGTTCAGCCCGACAGCCTGACTGACCCACATTTCACCTGTATTTCAGCCGGTGGGATAGAAAAGAAAGCGTATTCATTCATTACGGAAAGTGCTTTTTGGTCACTAAGGACATCTTGTCTTCTCTCTTCCAGCCGCCGAGCCTGAACACGACCCGCATCCTGGCGTCTAAAACCGCGCGCAAAATCTTCGACGATCCTGCGGTGAGTCCCTTCAAGACTTCCGGTCACTTCAGACACATTATCAGCATCCATGTTAAAGGACATTATGACGAGTTGGTGTTTGTTATTGTGGTCATGTGGCGCCTAAAATGACGGTTCTGGCGCCAACATGGACAATCAGCTGATGGAGGATTATATGACACATTCATGTTGCTGGATTCTGGCATATTTCTTCTTCTTTCTTTTCCATCGACTGCATCCAAAGTTAGAACGTTACAGACTTGTTATGAAGCGAAGTGTCGATCAGAGCAGTTCAGGTCAAACAGTCTTCACATTCTGCACTTTCTTATCTTTGAACACGAGCAGCGGTGGATGTGTTCTTCTGATCTTTGTATGTTTCTTGTATATTTGAGCTCTCAAGTGGTTTGTGGCTGACAGTCTTGTGTTTTGTGTTTTGCAGCCCAAAGCCGTGAAGAAGAGCAGCCGTGAAGAGGAGCCGCTGCTGAAGGAGAACCCTCGTCGTTTCGTCATCTTCCCCATCCAGTACCACGACATCTGGCAGATGTACAAGAAGGCCGAGGCCTCTTTCTGGACCGCAGAGGAGGTACGCGTGGACCCGTGTAGTCAGATCTTTAGTTCCCATCATCAGTCAGTGGCTCTGAGACTCAGCGTCCCTCTGTGGTCCCAGACCCGTGTCCTACTCTAGAAACACTGCAGAGTGAATGTGAATCTCTTTTATTGGTGTAAAAGTGTTCAAGTTTAAAATATATTTGATGACTTTAACGTGATCAGGTGTGCAGGCGGAGCCAGCAGCTGCTGGAGGATGTTGACGGCTTGTGTTTGTTCAGGTGGATCTGTCCAAGGACCTGCAGCACTGGGAGTCCCTGAAGGACGAGGAGAGGTACTTCATCTCTCACGTGTTGGCTTTCTTCGCCGCCAGCGACGGCATCGTCAACGAGAATCTGGTGAGGACCCTGAAACATCAGCTCTCAGATCAATGACTGATTATTGAGTTATTCTGGTGGTTTCGTCCTGAAGGGGGACAAGAAGCACCAATGTGACGACAGTTAGTACTGTTAAACCGTCGCAGGCTGAAAGTAAAAGACAAAGTTCCAACATGTAAAGATAAGCAGCTGAACTGGGGTCAGATCTCATGTTGTCCTCTGCTGACTGGCTGTTTGCTGCTGTTCAACTGAATATTTTAGTTAATATAAAATCCTAAAGCACAAGGTGACGTCCTCCTATTGAATATTTTTTTTCGTCCCAAACCCCCAAATATTGACTTTACTGTCATGCGAGATCAAGAAAAGCAGCAAATTCTCAACAAATATGTAGCTTTTTTTTTTTACTTGAAACACGACTCAAACGTGAATTGATTATCAGTCATTTTCTTCTGATTAATTCATTGTTGCGGCTCTAAATGAGTTGATGCTCTGGTTGTAAACGTGGACCTGTTGTCTCCCCTCGTCCTCCTCGTGACCACCAGGTGGAGCGCTTCACACAGGAAGTGCAGGTGACGGAGGCGAGGTGTTTCTATGGTTTCCAGATCGCCATGGAGAACATCCACTCAGAGATGTACAGCCTCCTCATCAACACCTACATCAAGGAGCCCACAGAGAGGTGAGACCACTCTGTTACTGGTGTGCTGGTCTGTACTGGACTCTGCCGGTCTGTGCGGGTGTCTGACCGTGTGTTCAACGACCCACAGGGAATACCTCTTCAACGCCATCGAGACTTTGCCGTGTGTGAAGAAGAAGGCCGACTGGGCGATCAACTGGATCGGCAACAAGAACGCCAACTACGGTAAAGCTGCTCCCTGTGGCTCCGAGACGGCCGCGTTCCTGGTTGATCAGGTTTGATGTTGATCTTCTATCTGTTATTGATCGTGACTCTGGTTCCTTTAGGAGAGCGCGTGGTGGCCTTCGCCTCCGTGGAGGGAATCTTCTTCTCCGGTTCCTTCGCTGCCATCTTCTGGCTGAAGAAGAGGGGCCTGATGCCCGGCCTGACCTTCTCCAACGAGCTCATCAGCAGAGACGAGGTGACGCACCGGCCGCCAATGATTATATATCGGCAGTGAGATCAATATTAAGCTTCCTGTTGCTGGTTCAGGGTCTGCACTGTGACCCAGTGTCTGTGGAGTAACTGTGTGTGTTGCTGGTTCAGGGTCTGCACTGTGACTTCGCCTGTCTGATGTTCAAACACCTGGTCAACAAGCCGTCGATAGAAACCGTCACCAACATCATCAAGAACGCCGTGGAGATCGAGCAGGTCGGTCAAACGGACCAATGTGGAGATCCTGAACTTGTTCTGGTTTCTCTCCTTCAGTCGGTTGATGGTTTCACTGGTTTTAATGGTGTGTTGTTGTTCTTGTTGTTCTGTTCAGGAGTTCCTGACGGAGGCTCTGCCGGTGAAGCTGATCGGGATGAACTGCGAGCTGATGAAGCAGTACATCGAGTTTGTAGCCGACAGACTGATGATGGAGCTCGGCTTCACAAAGGTAACCACAGCTCCCAGTAACGGCTGCTGAAACCATTTTGAAGGTGTCTGCTGGTGGAGAGAACATTTACATTTCACTTTACTACATTTCAACCTTATTTGGGCATTTTATTTTGAAAGGAAACGTGAATTAAAATCTTCCACTTGACGTCGTTTATAAAGCGGTCTTTGTGCTGACGTCGGGTCAGTTACGGTGGACATGTTAAATGTAGGTTGTAGTGGAACATAAATCTCCACTTGGGAAACACTTTGAAAGTTTTTAAAGAAGTAGTCAGAACAGCTGGCTCCTGATCCTGGTCTGGATCAGGTCTGTGATGATGAGAGGCGCAGGGGTACGGACCTCAGCCAATGATGGGGGCTGAGTGCTGCAGCGACGCTCTGATTGGAGGACGAGTGGTTCACTGACAGACGAGCAGCAGCACGAGACAGACGCCTGTCTGAACAGACCGTCGCCTGATACTGCATTTCACAAGTTAAATGTTCCTTTTTCTAAACTGACCTCCGATCTGTCGGCCGTCTCTGCAGATCTACCGGGTGGAGAACCCCTTCGACTTCATGGAGAACATCTCTCTGGAGGGAAAGACCAACTTCTTTGAGAAGCGTGTGGGCGAGTACCAGAGGATGGGCGTGATGTCCGGCTCCACAGACAACACCTTCAGGCTGGACGCAGACTTCTGAGGACCGAGGTGGACCGACCCACGCTCGGTCACATCTCAGACGCCTTTGACTCCCGCAGCTGATATCAAGTTAGAGCCGTTTTTAACCGATGAGGCAGAAAGTCGGCGGGTGGAAACGCTCGGCTGTAGAGACGGATGGACTTGATTTTATGTTTCACAGCCAATCAGAGTACGGACTGTAAGTGCACCACTGCCCGGGGACCTGTCCACAAACCAGGACTATTATCTGGAGAACTGCGGAGTGTTCAGCTCGGTTTGGATCAGACCCTGGTTTCATGTTTTGTCTGTTTTCTTCTAACTTTATAGTTTTGGTTTTATAAAATCTACTACATTATGTTTTTATATCTGCCTAATGTGGTGTTTTAGGTTATTTTGTGTGTAATTTGTACAGTTTTGTTTTGTAATAAAGTCAATTATATGTAAACGCTCATTCCTACACGTCTACTTTGATTAGTGTAAACGCAGCTGGGAAGGTTAAGTTTGGTTTTATTCATCTTAAGAACAAGCTTATTCTTTCTTTAGGAAGGTATTGGTTTTAGTTCAACAC
>NC_092198.1:830000-867500 GCF_043641665.1 Enoplosus armatus
GCTGCCGGACACTCGCAGGTTCACACCGAAACTGAAACACAGAAATACTAAATATTCATTCTGACGTCCTATAACAAACACTTTGATTTGATTTTTTTTGTCCACTAAAAGGATTTTTCTTTCTGCAGTTTTGTCACTTCTGATAAATAATTTACTGCCGATATTGAAACAGTAAAACACACGCAGGCGTGTTGAGGTGTCATTTACCTCTGTGCGTTCTGATTGGTTTCTCCTTTCACAGTGATGCTGCGTCCGACACTCAGTCCTTTAACCAGCTCACCTCTGAAGGGAACGCTCTGTAGGAATCACACACAGACCAGAGACACTCAACACCTGAACCAGGTCTCAGATCAGCTGAAGAAGGAAACAAGGAAGGAAGGAAGAATAATAACTGAAGAGGTGAAGACAGAAGGAAGAAAGACAATATTTTCTTTCCTTCCTAAAAACATGAAAATCCCCAAAACAGAAAACATGAGTATTTTTGTAACTAAATTCTCTTCTGCTTCACTATCAGTACTTAAAGGTCAGAGGTCACATTGTACTGTTTGTGTAACCAGGTGTCTGCTATTAAATGAACCACATATAAAATACTTATGATGAAGAAGGAAGGAGGAATAATAATAATAATAATAATAATCATCATAATAAGGAGAAAGGAAGGAAAGCTACATTTTCAAAGCAAATTCAGAGTTCTCTATCATAATAACTATGTTTTGAGAAGTGGTGCTACAGCAAATACTAGGATATATCCCTACGAGTTGTTTGGTACAACATATTTGGTTAAAATTATTAATAAATCCATAAACAGGACGAAACGCATGATGGGGAAAATGTGAAGTTTGTGATTTATTTTAAAAACGTGTCTCTACAGTTTGAGTATGCTCATCAAATTCATCATGCAACAGTAAAACTCACCAAGTCGCCTGAAGAGGAGATTATTTGCTGGAGGATGAACAAACAAAAAATAATTAAAATTCATATAAATACAAAAACACACACAATAACAAGTTTGACAGCTGCAGTAAAAATAATAATTTAAAAACACCAGACTTCACATTTTTATTCTAATATAGAAACGCTTCATCCTCTACTGCACGGCTCACTTGTGGTGTGATTTTAGGTCCGGTGTTGTTTACATGTTACATGCTTCTGTTTGAGGACATTATTTGCAAATATAACATTCTTGTTTTAATTCTTTCTATGTGTAAACATCACATCTCCAGAACCCGACGTGATTTCTGTTCAAGTCAAGAAAGATTTTGATTTATGAATCATTTGAAATGAAGGAAAGTAAACAAATCTTCACATTTTAGAAGCAGTGACCTCCACACGTTTGGTGCCTTTTCATTGATCACTTTTCTGTATATTGACTGACTAATTGTTTCAACTCTGATGGCAGAAAATGAACGTTTGTTCTTACATTCATCTCTGAGAGCAGGCTGGTCAGGCTGGCTGCAGGAGAAAGTGAACTCTGAAAACAACAAAACACCTCATTCAACTTCATCACAAGTTTTATCACATGAAGAAAAAACCCACAAACCTTTCGACAAAGATTGTTGAAACATGCTCTGTAGAGAGCGACTCACAGAGCTCGGGAGGACGCCGACAGCTTCAACTTTGACCTTTCCAGATATGTACAGAGTGTCGACCCGCTCCAGATCCAGTCTCTGTTTATACTCCAACACATGACCTCCGTTCACCGCCACCTGGAGCCGTGGTGAAAGAGGTACTCAGATCTGTTGCTTAGGTAAAAGTAGCAGTACAACAATGTAAAAATACTCCATTACAAATACAAGCCCTTGCTTAAATAAAAGTACATAAGTATTATCAGCTTCATGTAATAAAGGTACTGGTTGTGCAGAAAAATGTCTCCAGTGACTGATATCTGATTCTATCTGACATTAATAGATTGTTAATACTGATGCATCAATGTTAGAGCAGCATTTACTGTTGGAGCTGCTCAAGGTGGAGCTAGTTTAACTACTTTATATACAGTTAGCTAGTTTAACTACTTTATATACAGTTAGCTAGTTTAACTACTTTATATACAGTTAGCTAGTTTAACTGCTTCATATACAGTTAGCTAGTTTAACTACCTATATATAGTTAGCTAGTTTAACTACTTTATATACAGTTAGCTAGTTTAACTGCTTCATATACAGTTAGCTAGTTTAACTACCTATATATAGTTAGCTAGTTTAACTACTTTATATACAGTTAGCTAGTTTAACTGCTTCATATACAGTTAGCTAGTTTAACTACTTTATATACAGTTAGCTAGTTCTGACTACTTTATATACAGTTAGCTAGTTTAACTGCTTCATATACAGTTAGCTAGTTTAACTACCTTATATACAGTTAGCTAGTTTAACTACTTCATATACAGTTAGCTAGTTTAACTACTTTATATACAGTTAGCTAGTTTAACTACTTCATATACAATAAGCTAGTTTAACTACTTTATATACAGTTAGCTAGTTTAACTGCTTCATATACAATTAGCTAGTTTAACTACTTTAAATACAGTTAGCTAGTTTGAACTACTTTATATACAGTTAGCTAGTTTAACTACTTTATATATATATTTATTTAACTACTTTAGGTTCCCAACCTAGGGGTCGGCCCCTCCAAAGGGTCACCAGATAAAGGGGGTCGTGAGATGATAAATGGAAAGGAAAGAAGAAAAAAGTTCTGATACACAAATATGTTTTCACCTTCAGGACATTTTCTAATCTTTGATTTTTAGAGAAATATTGGATCATTTGAACAGGTATTGAAATTAAACCATGTGAGGAGGAGACACAGCTACACTGCAAAAACTTGTCTCTCACCTTAAACTTGTCTTTCAGGACGAGGACGATGAGCTCGAACGTGGCCCCGGCAGCGAAGGGCATCTGGTACAGGATCTCCTCTCGGCCCCAGCGCTCCCCCTGCAGAGAGTTGCAGACGATACAAGGTGACCTCTGGAATCTCGGGTTGAAATGAAACGCCACGTCGGCTCTCGGCTTCACGCTGCTGCCACACATGAAATCTATCTGGAACCTGGAAGACAACACAGAGGGACGACTTAACCCGGGTAAGTTGAAGTTTAAAAAGTGGAAAAACTCAATATTCTTGATGTCTTGATATATTTCTCCAAAGTTAAGGCTGACATGTTTGGATTGGACATCTTTAAAATAAAATGTAGTGATGTCACCGTCGGTTTGTAATGATGTTGTAAACACAGCTGGATCAAGCAGGTGTAAAACCAGGTTTTATACTTCATGATTTTGTGTTGCGTGTCCTCACCTGTCAGCATTGGAAGGCACTGAGCCCTGAAAGAGTACCATCTCCCCCGGCAACAAACCACCCAGGATCGTCCCAGCGAAAGGAATCCTCTGTGGGGGAGAAATCAATAATATTCAGGAGACAGCTGAAAACATCTGTCAAGAACCACAAGATTCAGGAGAAATACAGGAGTTTGATGACAGGGAAATTCATTTTTATTTCTATCAAAACATCAACAGTAAACTGAAAAGAAATGTGCCAAATTTGGAGGCATTATTCTATAAGTTTATTTCCACAATAAAACATGAGAAAAATTCAGTATAATTTTGACTCAACACCATTCTTCATCATGACCATCTGTATTTTTGATACTCACTCATTTAGCTAACTCTTGAAATGTCTGAGGGCAGAACTTTTACTTAAAGGACTTTTTATCATTTGTGAAGAGTTTGTTCCTTCTTTTTAACGTTACAATTTTATGTTAATGTCGTAGTTCATACACAGGTCTTCGCATTTCAATGGCAGGAAAAAAACTGACCGTGCTACAACAGAAAGCAGTCTATTGAACATGGTGTCTTGTATTGACGCCAAACTCCATTAGAAATTATGAATGTTAAAATATTTCCTCGCGAATCTTCAAACGCTAACCACCAATATTACTTAACCTAAGTTGGTAGACAAACTTTTTAATTCGGCCTCCACGAAACACAAATTAGTCACAAGTGCAAAACGAACTATAATTAAGAGTCCACCTAAAATATTCGTACACCAGACTCAGTGTAACGTTAGCTACTGGGCGGACCAAAGCTTTCAGCGTTAAATTTAACCGAAATAAAGTTATTTGGTTAATGTGATATATGCCGATTTCCCCAGGAATACTACCAAAATTGAGAAAACTGTTTAACATGTTATACAAGACAATTTCACATGATACATTTCTTTGCGCAGCTAAAACTAATGCAACTTGAGCGCTTAGCTAGCCTGCTCACTGACAACCCTTCGATAAGTAGTCAATATAACGTTAATGACGACAAAGAAGGTGAATAAAAACAGAAACTACGTAAGATAAACACAGAAAACATCTTACCGGGTTACGAAACGTCTGTCTCGGGTTTGAAATAGACATTTTGGAGCAAAACGGCTGCGACCTGAAGCTGGCGTAATGTATTGTTTACTTCCTTATTCAACGTCAGCAAGGTTGACGGTTACAAGGATGAGTCAGACCGGCTTCAGAAAGAGACACACTGTTAGTACTCAGCATTACAAAGGTTTCCTTTGAACCGTCCAAAGGTGCAGTTAAAATCACCTGTTGCAAACATTAGTTCACTTCCAGTTTTTACACTTTTAATGTGTAATATTACATACGGAGTGTGGCGCGGTGAGATACGTAGCTGTCCGCTCCTAGTGGTCTGCAGAGGTTTGGTAAAAGACGCTGATTCCAGTCTCATGAGTCCAATAATGACCCATTATCCCGGATCACACCCACTATGTCAGGGCATCAGATAAATACGGAGTTCAATTGAATAAAAACTGCTCTATTTCTCCAAAAGAATATTCCAGTTTTTGGAGCTTTTTAACTCTGCAATAATTGTGCTTTTCAAAAAAGTTAATGTCATTATTACCAATCCTCCAATGCCAAGTTATTAAAATATTGAAAGACCAGTTGTGGGAGAAATAGTCATTTACCTTCATATATAACTGGCTTTATAGTAATGATTCTGTACATGTATCCACTCATGTTCCCACTAACTAAATTATTGTCTGTGAGGGTTTTTGTTCAGATTGATACCACTTAGCTTAGCATAAGGACAACATTTTCCTCAATTTCTTCATCTGTAAAGAAAGAAACATGAAATACGGCGTGGCTTTATGGTAGTTTATGTGTTGAACTAAAACCAATACCTTCCTAAAGAAAGAATAAGCTTGTTCTTAAGATGAATAAAACCAAACTTAACCTTCCCAGCTGCGTTTACACTAATCAAAGTAGACGTGTAGGAATGAGCGTTTACATATAATTGACTTTATTACAAAACAAAACTGTACAAATTACACACAAAATAACCTAAAACACCACATTAGGCAGATATAAAAACATAATGTAGTAGATTTTATAAAACCAAAACTATAAAGTTAGAAGAAAACAGACAAAACATGAAACCAGGGTCTGATCCAAACCGAGCTGAACACTCCGCAGTTCTCCAGATAATAGTCCTGGTTTGTGGACAGGTCCCCGGGCAGTGGTGCACTTACAGTCCGTACTCTGATTGGCTGTGAAACATAAAATCAAGTCCATCCGTCTCTACAGCCGAGCGTTTCCACCCGCCGACTTTCTGCCTCATCGGTTAAAAACGGCTCTAACTTGATATCAGCTGCGGGAGTCAAAGGCGTCTGAGATGTGACCGAGCGTGGGTCGGTCCACCTCGGTCCTCAGAAGTCTGCGTCCAGCCTGAAGGTGTTGTCTGTGGAGCCGGACATCACGCCCATCCTCTGGTACTCGCCCACACGCTTCTCAAAGAAGTTGGTCTTTCCCTCCAGAGAGATGTTCTCCATGAAGTCGAAGGGGTTCTCCACCCGGTAGATCTGCAGAGACGGCCGACAGATCGGAGGTCAGTTTAGAAAAAGGAACATTTAACTTGTGAAATGCAGTATCAGGCGACGGTCTGTTCAGACAGGCGTCTGTCTCGTGCTGCTGCTCGTCTGTCAGTGAACCACTCGTCCTCCAATCAGAGCGTCGCTGCAGCACTCAGCCCCCATCATTGGCTGAGGTCCGTACCCCTGCGCCTCTCATCATCACAGACCTGATCCAGACCAGGATCAGGAGCCAGCTGTTCTGACTACTTCTTTAAAAACTTTCAAAGTGTTTCCCAAGTGGAGATTTATGTTCCACTACAACCTACATTTAACATGTCCACCGTAACTGACCCGACGTCAGCACAAAGACCGCTTTATAAACGACGTCAAGTGGAAGATTTTAATTCACGTTTCCTTTCAAAATAAAATGCCCAAATAAGGTTGAAATGTAGTAAAGTGAAATGTAAATGTTCTCTCCACCAGCAGACACCTTCAAAATGGTTTCAGCAGCCGTTACTGGGAGCTGTGGTTACCTTTGTGAAGCCGAGCTCCATCATCAGTCTGTCGGCTACAAACTCGATGTACTGCTTCATCAGCTCGCAGTTCATCCCGATCAGCTTCACCGGCAGAGCCTCCGTCAGGAACTCCTGAACAGAACAACAAGAACAACAACACACCATTAAAACCAGTGAAACCATCAACCGACTGAAGGAGAGAAACCAGAACAAGTTCAGGATCTCCACATTGGTCCGTTTGACCGACCTGCTCGATCTCCACGGCGTTCTTGATGATGTTGGTGACGGTTTCTATCGACGGCTTGTTGACCAGGTGTTTGAACATCAGACAGGCGAAGTCACAGTGCAGACCCTGAACCAGCAACACACACAGTTACTCCACAGACACTGGGTCACAGTGCAGACCCTGAACCAGCAACAGGAAGCTTAATATTGATCTCACTGCCGATATATAATCATTGGCGGCCGGTGCGTCACCTCGTCTCTGCTGATGAGCTCGTTGGAGAAGGTCAGGCCGGGCATCAGGCCCCTCTTCTTCAGCCAGAAGATGGCAGCGAAGGAACCGGAGAAGAAGATTCCCTCCACGGAGGCGAAGGCCACCACGCGCTCTCCTAAAGGAACCAGAGTCACGATCAATAACAGATAGAAGATCAACATCAAACCTGATCAACCAGGAACGCGGCCGTCTCGGAGCCACAGGGAGCAGCTTTACCGTAGTTGGCGTTCTTGTTGCCGATCCAGTTGATCGCCCAGTCGGCCTTCTTCTTCACACACGGCAAAGTCTCGATGGCGTTGAAGAGGTATTCCCTGTGGGTCGTTGAACACACGGTCAGACACCCGCACAGACCGGCAGAGTCCAGTACAGACCAGCACACCAGTAACAGAGTGGTCTCACCTCTCTGTGGGCTCCTTGATGTAGGTGTTGATGAGGAGGCTGTACATCTCTGAGTGGATGTTCTCCATGGCGATCTGGAAACCATAGAAACACCTCGCCTCCGTCACCTGCACTTCCTGTGTGAAGCGCTCCACCTGGTGGTCACGAGGAGGACGAGGGGAGACAACAGGTCCACGTTTACAACCAGAGCATCAACTCATTTAGAGCCGCAACAATGAATTAATCAGAAGAAAATGACTGATAATCAATTCACGTTTGAGTCGTGTTTCAAGTAAAAAAAAAAAGCTACATATTTGTTGAGAATTTGCTGCTTTTCTTGATCTCGCATGACAGTAAAGTCAATATTTGGGGGTTTGGGACGAAAAAAAATATTCAATAGGAGGACGTCACCTTGTGCTTTAGGATTTTATATTAACTAAAATATTCAGTTGAACAGCAGCAAACAGCCAGTCAGCAGAGGACAACATGAGATCTGACCCCAGTTCAGCTGCTTATCTTTACATGTTGGAACTTTGTCTTTTACTTTCAGCCTGCGACGGTTTAACAGTACTAACTGTCGTCACATTGGTGCTTCTTGTCCCCCTTCAGGACGAAACCACCAGAATAACTCAATAATCAGTCATTGATCTGAGAGCTGATGTTTCAGGGTCCTCACCAGATTCTCGTTGACGATGCCGTCGCTGGCGGCGAAGAAAGCCAACACGTGAGAGATGAAGTACCTCTCCTCGTCCTTCAGGGACTCCCAGTGCTGCAGGTCCTTGGACAGATCCACCTGAACAAACACAAGCCGTCAACATCCTCCAGCAGCTGCTGGCTCCGCCTGCACACCTGATCACGTTAAAGTCATCAAATATATTTTAAACTTGAACACTTTTACACCAATAAAAGAGATTCACATTCACTCTGCAGTGTTTCTAGAGTAGGACACGGGTCTGGGACCACAGAGGGACGCTGAGTCTCAGAGCCACTGACTGATGATGGGAACTAAAGATCTGACTACACGGGTCCACGCGTACCTCCTCTGCGGTCCAGAAAGAGGCCTCGGCCTTCTTGTACATCTGCCAGATGTCGTGGTACTGGATGGGGAAGATGACGAAACGACGAGGGTTCTCCTTCAGCAGCGGCTCCTCTTCACGGCTGCTCTTCTTCACGGCTTTGGGCTGCAAAACACAAAACACAAGACTGTCAGCCACAAACCACCTGAGAGCTCAAATATACAAGAAACATACAAAGATCAGAAGAACACATCCACCGCTGCTCGTGTTCAAAGATAAGAAAGTGCAGAATGTGAAGACTGTTTGACCTGAACTGCTCTGATCGACACTTCGCTTCATAACAAGTCTGTAACGTTCTAACTTTGGATGCAGTCGATGGAAAAGAAAGAAGAAGAAATATGCCAGAATCCAGCGACATGAATGTGTCATATAATCCACCATCAGCTGATTGTCCATGTTGGCGCCAGAACCGACATTTTAGGCGCCACATGACCACAATAACAAACACCAACTCGTCATAATGTCCTTTAACATGGATGCTGATAATGTGTCTGAAGTGACCGGAAGTCTTGAAGGTTTCAGCAGATTGGGACTCACCGCAGGATCGTCGAAGATTTTGCGCGCGGTTTTAGACGCCAGGATGCGGGTCGTGTTCAGGCTCGGCGGCTGGAAGAGAGAAGACAAGATGTCCTTAGTGACCAAAAAGCACTTTCCGTAATGAATGAATACGCTTTCTTTTCTATCCCACCGGCTGAAATACAGGTGAAATGTGGGTCAGTCAGGCTGTCGGGCTGAACTGCTCAGAAAATGGCCGCCATGATGTTTAACTTACAAATACTGTTATCGTAACATCAAATGGAGATTTTAACGTTTAAACGCGACATGAAACATCAGTGTTACGGTCTTTCTGGTCTCACCGTGTTTTCTTTGTCCAGCGACATGTTGTCCATCTGACTGCTGAGTGACTTTTCATTCTTGACGGAAAGAGGAGAGCGAGCAGAAAGCATGTTGATGTGCTCGAGTTCAGACGGACAGATAAATAAAAGATAAGTTAAGAAATTAAAAGAAGGAGTAAGAAAAGAAGACGAGGATCTAAACTAGCAGCTGGCAGTGACGGAGAGCAGAGACTGAAGCGGCGTCTGTTGTCCGCTCGCCTATTTATTGAAATCTTGGCGCTAGAACGCAGCTGGCCAATAGAAACGCAGCTCGCGGCGGCTCTTTAAACTGACGCCGCGACGGAGCCAATCGGGTGGAGAGCCGCGCTCACGTGCCACCTGAACAGCTGCGGGAAATTCAAAGGGCTTTGTTCGTGCGGAGTTACACAACTGCCCGAAACCGACGTTACAAAACTACTCAGAATGAGCGTTTACGCAACATTTCAGACTCTGACAAAAGACACGCTTTAGTTTCACATTAAAAGCCGTTAAAGTGTAATCATAAAACAGTGTCAAAAAGTTAAAATGTTGTTGAAATCACAAAAACTAAGACCGACTTCCGTTATGAGATGTTAGGTAATGCGCCATAATTTGTTTCATTGGGAGTTAAATCGCTATGTTTGCGATAACTTTATACATTTCTTTGTGTCTCCATTTCTTTTCATATTCAAGTGTCATAATAAATGTATGACGGTGTTTATAGTGTTGACTGCTGGTTTGTTTCCCGCCGCCGCGCTTTTTGTTCACTGTAATTTAAAGGCGTTGTCATCATAACGATTTAGCGCCAAAACATACCATACACGTCACGTATTATTACAAGTATTATAAGTCTACAGTTTACAGGAGTCATGTGTATCGTCAGGTACGAACTAGAAGTGGCAGTAACTGTTAAAGTCTATTAAGTACTATAAACACGGAACACATCCCGAAACTTCGACACTAACACTGATTTAAAGACGGAATTATTGTGTGTTTCTGTTCCTGAGTAACTGAACGTGTTGCATCTTTCATTTGTTCAGCTTTCAGGCTCTGAAGGAAGCGTTTCAGCTTCATTTTACCTCCAAACTCAGATGGGATCAGAAAGATTTCCTCCCTGCAGCTGAAGCTGACGTAACAGCTGTTTCCAGGTTGCTGCCGAAGCGAGAGCTCTGATTGGCTGATGGGGTAGACAACGACAGGGCCTGGAAACCCACGTCACAGACAGAGACGCCACCTAGCGGCTGGGATGAACACCTGTAACACCTGAAATTATACCAAGGTTTCTGATGCAACCCCTGCTTGAATATGCACATTTAGACACACTTATGTGTATGTGCTTCTCTTTGTCTCCCATAGTAACAATAAAACATCATATTAAAAGAAGGAAAAAGAGAAGAAGGAGAATCCCCAATCAGTATCTGATCAATAACAAAATGAGGGAAGTTTCTTTAAAGCTTATTCATAGATTTTACCCAGTCATGAAATCTGGGGGCGTCGGCCATAGTGAACCTGATTTATTCTTTATGCTTTAAACTACAAACGAAGAGACTCTTTCTTTTTAAAAAGTGTTTTATTGAAATCCACAGTTGTTAAATCAACAGCTGGATGAGAAATTCTTGACACAAAAACAACAATCTGTGCCGGTGTTTTTTTCATTATTATTAAACTGAATGCAAAATGGCACACAGACTGGAGGTTATCAATCGTCCAATCAGCAGCTTCGTGTCCCCCAAACTGATTGGATGACCTCCATTACTAAGATACATCATCACAAGAGTGAAGACAACATGCCGAGAGAGTCACAAAGTCCTGCAGCT
This sequence comes from Enoplosus armatus, assembly GCF_043641665.1. Lineage (NCBI taxonomy): Eukaryota > Metazoa > Chordata > Actinopteri > Centrarchiformes > Enoplosidae > Enoplosus > Enoplosus armatus. The sequence goes on from NC_092198.1 coordinate 840,975, forward strand.
GCCGGCGTCCCGTCAACATCTGCACACCAGAGTTCATCAACTTTAAAGCTGCACTGTAGTTTCTTTTACGCCTACAACTCCCAGAAGGCAGCGCTCAGGTGAGCGTTCATCACCTGTCAAGAAAGAGATCATACCCAGTGTTTTTGTTCCAGTCTCAAAAACCTACATGTCAGTGCTGATTTTCAGTTCCTCTGAGCTTCATGCATCACTGCTGACACACAGATTACATGAAATACATTTCAAAATAAGGCATTTATTGTTTTTAATTCAATCTCACACCGCTGACAGCTGCCACAGGGTTTCTGCAGGTTTCACCAAATTTAATTTAAAACACAGAATGCAGTTTGGAAAACCAGTCGGGACAATAAGGCCTAATATTATTGACTAGAGAGAGGATGAGAGTTACTTCTATGTACACTATCACCTTTATGATCACCCTTCAGGTGTTCAGCTGTGGTCCCAGTGGATCAGAGTTTATTGATATGTATAACACATTGTTGACAGAGCTTCCCAGCTGTATAACAACAGTTCTTAATATTATATATAATTAGTAAAATATATAGTAATAAATAATTCATCAGTTAATGTGATGGAGGGATTAACTAATTAATGAATTAATTTAAGTCAATTTAAAGTCTTTGAGCTTCATAACAAAAGTTTCTGTCTACTGCCGGCAAGATAAGAGAATCAAGACCTTTTAATACGTCTGAGGCCTTTTCCAGGGAACTGAATTCAAAGCTTTTTAAGAGTTTTCAAGGCCTGCAGATCCCGTGTTCAAGTCTTCAACTCTGATTTTCCTGTCTTTTCACTGATTCATCTGTCAATTACTTTTCAGATTAATGAATGAATCTTTGAGTGTAAGAAATGTAAAAGAAGAGTGGCATGACCCTCAGCAGCCGGCCGTAACCAGAATTTCAGAAATATTGAGGTCATGAGGCTGAAACCAAAAATAAATTCTCCAAATGTTTAGATTTGTATTATTTGGAGTTTCTTTTTAATTTCATTAACTGTTAAATGTTCAGTTATTGTCTGTAAATTGTAAATTTTACGTCTCAACATTCAAAGTATTTCTCCACACTGGAGTGGAGGTTTTGGAGCCTCCTGGGGTCACATGTTAGAAAACATGTTGGAAACCAAAGATAAACTCAGGAAGTAAAAAGATGGAATCAGCCGCTCGATTTGCCCTGGAAAGACGGACTCTGTCACGTCATCAGTCGAGTTTTCCTCCAAATTTTAACCAAATTTCCATAAAATCATCAAAAGAAATCGCAGATCTGATGTTTTCAGCTCTTCTCTGGAGGCCGAGTGACGTTCAAGTCGCCTGCTTCATTCGTCATCGTTTATTCATAAAGTCTGTTTCTGATTTTTATCCACACACAACAGGAAACACAGAGTTAGACGTTTTTCAGATTTCTGGTGTTTTGGTGCTTTTTTTACCCACAAATTGGAACTGCTCATAAAAACAGGCGGGTGGAAAAACACTGAAGGTTAAAGAAGAACTGAAGACATGTGGTCAGTTTGGTTCAGACGGAGCTGAGTTTGACCAGCCCTCTGACCGAGTCCTCGTGCAGAGCGTCCTGACTGGAGGGGCCGTACAGGGCGGTGGGGGTGGGGACAGGTGGGTGGGGGTGTGGTTGGGGGTGGAGGTGCAGGTGGGCGGGGCAGGGCAGGGCACCCTGCGGGGTGGTGCAGGGCGTCTCCTCCGGGCTGACGAAGTGGTGGTGGTGATGATGGTGGTGATGGTGGAGGTGGTGGTGGCAGCGGGAGTCGGCGGCAGAGTCCCTCAGGGTCAGGACGTCTCCCCCGCAGGACGGCAAGGAGGGCTGGGAGGGGGCCAGGTAGGCGCAGGGGCCCCCCAGCGTAGTGGTCTTCCCTGGTAGAGGGGCCAGAACCACGGGGTCATTGTGGAGCAGAGGGGTGGCAGCAGCCTGGAGGACAAACTTGGTGCTCTGGAGGCACTGATCCTGATCACACTGAGGACAGAGACAGTCAAAGACATGAGTCCATTAAAATGTTTCAAAGCCTGGTCAAACCACAAAGTGTCACAGAGAAAACATCTGTTGTCAGTGACTCTCAGGGCTAGCTGGTGAACTACTGCAGCTGGAGAGCTAACTGCTAACATGCTAGCCTAATCCGTCACAATACCTCTCTGAGCTTCTTTCTCTTTTCTGTGTTTACTCAGGATTGTTCATCATTTCATTCAATAAAGAGTTTTACTGAAGAAGGAAAAAGCTCTCTGAGTTACGAGCTCAGTAACTGACAGTTAGCGGGCTCATTAGCTCAGTCGCTAACGTGACAGTAAGTGTCCACAGTTTATTAAAAGCTGTATCAGCATGGTGTCCTCCTGTCTCTGTGTGTGACCCAAGTCTCTGTTGTGGAGCAGTTTATACTCTGACAGAGGAGCCTAAAGAAAACTGGACGGTGACACAAAGCTAATAAGCTACGCTAGCTTCCTCCATGTTGGAACAAAGGTGACCCTCGCACAGATTCACCCTGACCCGGGGACGTCGTGAATACCCCTCAGCTCTTTCCGGAGCCTCCAGGTTCACTGAAATCTGTAACTATATTGTCTAAAATAAATACACGTTGATTTGATTTGACTGTAGATTCTCTTCAGTCCGTGTGATTTGTCTCATACATGAGGTGTCAGTATTGATCAGCAGTGATGTCACTCCTCCACCCACCATGTGACTGTGGAGCTGGGTGGAGGCGTAGCTGCCGCCGCCGGTCCCGTTGGACTGGGAGACAGTCTGTGGTGTGTCAGACTGGATCAGACCTCTCCTGTCAATCAAACTGAGACACAGAGAGAGAGACGTCACTTTACAGCAACATCTCAGTCATGCAACTCAATTCAAACTCAAGCTTTATTGACACGATGCTCTGATACGAGAAATATAAAGTTCAAGCAACAAATACGTAAAGTGTGATAGTTTTGTTCATAAGGATCAGGGTTATTGATTGTGTTGATTGACAGCGAGACAGACCAATCAGTTTGTGTACAGGCCTCACTGTGGGCGGGACCTACTTCACTACTCCTTCTTACCGGTGTGTGTGCAGATGGATGTCATCACCTGTGTCAGCAGGTAAAGCCAACATGTTAATAAGCTGTCAAACACTGTGACACACACACACACACACACACACACACACACACACACCAGCTGGTGATGATCTAACAAGCAGAGTGTGTAATATGTTCAGTCCTGAAAAACAAACATCTCCTCCACCTTCCTCTGCTGACACATGCTCTTATTTTGAAAATCCGCCTCTCTCATATCCTCCCTACAGGCAGCTGTCTCTCTGTCCTCCATCATTGTTTCCCAAATCAATCAATCAATCAAACAGCTGTCAGTCAGGCGAGGACACAGCTGGGGACGACACATTCTCTTAATATGAGTATCATTTGATGTCAATATAAACTAATATGGCCATAAGTATGCGGACGCTCTTCATGACACTAGACTGTTTGTGTCATAATCACGTTACAGCTGTCCACATACTTTTGGCCATATTACTGTTTATTATAATAAAAGGAAATATACCACAAATCCTCTCCTCTGTCCAGTTTTCAAAACCAAACCTCATTTCATTCTGTTTAACTCCGGCTGACTGTCAGAGTCTCTGTGATGATGAGGTTCTGGAAACACAGAGATGATGAAGGCAGAGAGGCAGGTATATGACGGAGGATGAATTGTAGAAATGGCAGCGATCCGTTCTCTCACTTTGATTGTTTTTTGATTCATTTTGTAGCTCGGTTTGTCAGCAGCGAGGGAGAGAAGAGGAAGTGCTCTCTCAGACGGCGAGGAGGAGGGAAAGAGTGTAATTACTTCGAGGAAGGTCTCAACTGAAAACTGTCCTCATTAAACACAGAAACACAGAGTCTGCAGAGACGAGGAGGAGGAGGAGGAAGGAAACGAAATCAAGAAAAGTCAGAAACAGTCTGCAGCTGTTTGTGAAGATGAAACTGAAATACAACAAAAACATGTCTGTTCTAACTTGAAGGACCAACAGCGGAGTCAGGATTTGGTGGCTGGTGTAAATGTGAAGAGAGAAAAAGAGTCGGCTGAAGGTTTGAAACAGATGAATTCTCAACACCACGCTGTCTGTAGCGATTAGTCGTGTCTGGACGCTGACAGCAGCATCAGTCGCTCGTTTCCATTTCTGATCGTGGGAATTCAAAACGGAAGAAGAAGAACATCGAAGCTGAATGTAGATTATCAGCATTAACAAGACTGAGCGTGTCACGCTAGCAGCTCTGTGAGGCACAGTGATGCTTTGAGCTAAATGCTAACGTCAGCACGCTAACATGCTCACAGTCACGAGGCTAACATGCTGATGGCATCACCAAAGTAATTAGGAACATCTTGGAACCATGAATATCTGTTTTGGGCCAGTCCATCAAGTAGATGTTACAGTAAGAACTTCGACCTGCTGGTGGCGCTACAGAATCAGAGGATCACCCGAGTCAGTAGGTTTCATCCTCTGGGAACCATGAATGTCCGACAAGTCAGTTGTCATGGTAACGCTAGCCTTGTTCCTAACCTGGTACCTCTGGATCACATCTGAGATTTGTTCAGAGATTCAAATATGTCTGCTGTGCTCGTTGATGGCCGTTTCCTCCAATCAGAGAAACAACGGACCCAATCAGAAGTCTGTAGGCGTCCAGACTTTAGTCCTGAGTTTAGTCTAGACTTTAGTGCTGCAGAGGACATTACTGACCTGGGAGGCAGAGGTCCACACAGAGCTGCACAGCAGTTGGTCAGGATGTTTCCATAGCTGTAGGGGTTGTAGTTATCCTTCCCTCGCTTGGTGGACCAGGACCCTTTAATCTGGACCAGGTCAGGATCAGACCGCGACAGAAACAGAGAGAGGAGTGTTGGTTCAGTTCAGCGAAGCCAATACATATCACGACCAGATCAAAACAGTGGTTACACATTCTTTTTCTAGTGAAGTATGTAACAGAGGAATGGTCCGGTCCTCCTGGAGCCCTCTCAGGGACGTCCTGGTGGTCCTCGGATCACAGTTTGGGCTTTGTATACTCACGTCCTCGTTGGTGGTCTGGTTGGAGCTGATCAGGTAGGTGTGGAACCCCGATAAACCAACAATTGACCAGACGGAGAAGAAACACACCACCACCTCCAGGACGGTGCAGAACAGAGTCAAGGACAATCTTTAACCCAACAATACCGGTGGAGTTCCACAAGGTTCCACTCTGGATCCCTTCATTTTCTCTCTTTATGTGCTCCCACTTGGTGCCATAATCCACAAACACACACAGACACCCAGTGATACATACATATCACCCCTCACAAACACGACAGCAGGTGATGAACGTTAACACACAGTTTATTATTGTTTAATTGTTAAATCTGGTGCAAAATAAACTCTGACAGTTGATCGACGTAATGTCATTTAAATCAGCTGTTCGGATTTAATGGATGAAGATTCGTGGAAGTACTTCAGATTTCACATGTTGAACAACACTGTTTTACGTTTGACTTTAAATATTTGCTCAAATGCCTGCCGGGCTCCATAAAAAACTATATAATACTATATATAGTTATAGTCACACTATATAAAGAACTAGAAAACGTCCAACTTTGCTGCCTCCTTGTGGTAGTTTCAAAGAAGACACCGACGTAAATCTTTCTTCACCCGGACCATCAATGAATCCATTTTAGATTCATGCATTGACTTTATCTCACTCATAGAGGGCGCTGTGCAATGAAACTTGAATCATTGCCGAATTGTCCTCAGGCACTTATAAGATCATTTCTGAATATATACAAGGAAGTGTGACAGAAAACCACATGATCATCTGATCTCCTGATTAAACACTGACGACGAAGCGGATTCATGTCACATAGAAAATAAAGATTTTTAGTTTGAATCAACACAACCAGACCAGACAAGGGTGTGTGCCAGCATCTGAGGAGATGATACAGTATTTACAGTGGAGAGGACGGACTGTGTATATATATATATATATATATATATATATATATATGTATATATATGTATTTATTTTTTCTTTGTTTGTTTTTTTCCTGAGATGAATGAGCTGTGATTGTCACTAATAATTACCGAGAGGGGAATGCAGTCGACAGCAGAATCAAAGGGAAAACAGTAGAAACAGGAGAGAGAGAAGAAGCCGGTGGACCTGAATGTAAAGGGGGCCCTCAGAGCGTGAGACCGGGGCAGAGTTTGACCTTGGCAATGCATTATGGGACGTATTGACCTGTGGTAGGCGACTGCGTCAGAGTCATTGATTTATCAGAAACACAAACACATATTAACCTACAGAGAGAGAGAGCGGGGGAGTGTATGAGGAGTAATTAGTGCCTCTTGATTTTCTGTGTCAGCGGTGTGTGTGATCGTGTGCTGGACTGTCGAAGTGAAACTGTGGTGACATTAAGACAAACAGCATGACCACATATAACCAGGAACTACATGCTTGTGTAGAGATGTGTATGAGTGGAAAGTATGGGGTATTTATGTGGATGAATTTACTTGATGAAAGCTGTAAATGAAGCTTGAAGTAACAGTGAAAGGATATCTAGCCGGGCTGTCTTTGAGCGCGCTCAGGAAACCAGTCCGGTTCGATCCTGCAGAGAGGAGCGAATGTGTGTTCAGGTTATTCAGTCAGGATTCATCCTCTGGGGACCATGAGAGCTGGGACGGCAAAGATACTGCAGGAGGTGAATTTGAGTCAGAGATCTCCCTGAACTCACAGACATGAGACACATGTTGACTCGTTCAGTGTGACCATCATCTCTGATGTCCATCCAGAGTAAACAGACGCTGCAGAACCTGCCTGAGAATCCTCCTGTTTTTAACTTTCCTTCAGTGTCTCAGTGATCAGTGACAGCTGTCTGTCCGTCCATGAGGACGCTGCAGACAGGAGCTGCTATCAGCTGACTCAGCTGCTGTGATGGAGACCATGTGACTACATGGAAACAAATAATATGATTGGTTCCCAAACATCATTAGGAACCATTATTTTATATTAAGCACCTTGTCGAGAAGTCTGAGATCGACAGATTGGGCCAGAAACTAACCAGCGACAAGACTTCCAGTAATGAGCCGAACTCGTCAGTTACTGATCTCTAAATTTACATCTTCGGATCAAAGTCACGACACTGCAGGATCTTTTTATAGCTCTGCTGCTAAAAACAGAAAACAAGCAGCGTAGTGTTGAGAGGAAGACACGAGTTCATCTCAGACAGACTGCTGGTTGTTAGAGTTTGAATCTGAAGCAGCCTGCAGGGCAGCAAAACAACATCAGCAGCCTGAACGCAGAGAATTAGGTCAATGACGCGTGACGGGGGAAGAATCAGCCGCCGACTTTAGACCCAGAAACACAAAATCAATGATCAGTTTTAAACGTCCTTCCAGACATTCAGTTCATTTCTATGAAATCAGCCTGCTGAGAGAGAAACAATCCAACATTCAGTGAACGTAAAGTGTAGAAACGGTGAGACTGAACCAGCAGAGGCCGGACCGCTCCGGTCCCATCGATCAGTGACGGGCGGCGGGAACAGACTGCAGCCTCAGCCTCTCTCTGACAGCCTGTCAATCACAGGGCAGTGGGCGGGGCCTATGGGGGTCAATGTCTCGTCCATTACGCAGATGAGAAGCTGCTGCAGAGCCACGACGCGCTTCAGCACAGAGCTGAACGCAGCAGAGCTCGAACATATCAGACGTCTTTCTGTTATCAAGCGACTCAGTCGATGCTCATTAGAGCTACAAACTCTCACTGATCACTTCTCTGTTGACAAACGCTTCATCGCTTTATGTTTCCACTGACTGCAGGAGGTCAAAGTGCACGTGCTCTGCAGGAGATCAATGAACTCGATCTGAAAGCAGTCAGTTAGTCAGTTTGTCAGTCAGTTTATCTTCTTTTCTGTTTCATAAGATTGTAAATTGAATTTCCTTTCGTTTTTTTAGATTAGTCGTTAGAATAAATGACCAAACTGAGGAAAATATTTTGGACATTTGTCAGTTTCTTTTACATTTTATAAACTAAGTAATGAGTCAGTTCATTAAATAATAACCAGCTGATTAACTGATGATGAAAACATTCATTAAAATGCGCTGAGTCATTGTGTAGCTGTTGAACATGAAAAGATCTGAAGAGAAACTCTTCAGATCTTTTCCTTCCTTCCTGATTCTACAATATTTCCCTGAGATGTCGAGGAGGAGAAGCAGAAAGACTCAAGTAAAGTACAAGTACCTCAAATTTGTACTTAAGTACAGTAGTTACTTTCCAGCCTGCAGAGAAAATCACAGTAGAAACAGTGTGAGGAAGAGGAGGTGTTACTCACTGAGGATGACGTGTGTGATGACGAAGGCGAAGATGAAGATGGTGAGGAAGGAGAGCGAGAGGATGAACAGGTAGAAGAAGCGGTAGTTCCTCCGTCCGACGCAGTTCCCGACCCACGGACAGTGATGGTCGAACCGCTCTGAGGGAGGAAACAAAACTGAAGTCATGACAGAACACAAGCAGGAAAATATTGGATTATTATTATTACTGATGCATTTTTAATGTTTTGGCTGGTTGGTCGAGAAACCTTTGTTTCCTGTTGAAGAGTTTAATCAGTATCAGTTTAAACAATATCTAATTTTTATGACCTGATCACGTTTTGTATAAAAAATCTTAATCTTCAAAGTGACAAAGTGACAAAGTGACTCCGGCTGACTGTTAGCTTGTTTACAACAACATCAAGCTAACGCTGCTTAAAGTCTTGAGCAGAGAAACAAACCGGGTGTAATTAAATGAAACAAGACCACTAGAAGAATGCTCTCTTCCCATTGGCTCACAGATGCAGTTGGACAACAAGCTCATATAACCTGTATGCAGCCTGAGAGGCAGAACTCAGGGTTTGACTGACCGACACAGTTGTCACACAGGCTGCAGTGTGAAGCTCGAGGCGGTCTGAAGATCTTGCAGGTGAAGCAGTACTTCAGTTTGACCGTCTGTCCGTTGATGAGAACCTCTCGGGTGCGAGGCGGCGGTCTGGAGCAGCCCCCCGAGTCTGAACACACACACACACACACACACACACAGAAGAACACACTTTAAGCATATTTAATAAAAAACAAAAGACACAGACAATCACGTCCCTCCTCTCTAAACTAACTAGCCATTTAAAAATACATTATGCTAACCTCATGCTACGCTAACCTTAGCACAAAGCAGCGTGGATGAAACTTGAGTCACGTCTGACAATAACTGTGACTGTGTGTAACCATGGCTTTTTATGCTCATGCTAATATGCTAACATTAGCATTGCCAACATGGTAACAAACTGTATTTGTGTTAAACCTGAAGATCAGCAGGACGCTGGTGAGGCTGCAGAGTCACGTTCAACCACCAGGATCAGAAAACAAAAACAAAAACAGGACGACTGATATTCTGCAAGGAGTTTCTCACACACACACACACACACACACTCACACACACACACACACACACACACACACACACTCACACTCACACTCACTAAACTGAATTTGACTCCGGCCAACGTGTCTAATGATATTAATGATATTAACGATATGTATATGAATGTATTATTAATATGAATGTGTATTTGTTTAGGAACATGTATGTAACATAACCTAAGATCATCTTCACGTCACTAAAACACATAAAAGTCAAGAACATACAACACACAAACTACTAAACCAGTGATCTTGTAACAGAGTATTTCTACACTGTGGTATTACTACTTTTACTTCAGTAAAAGGTCTGAGTACTTCTTGCTCCACTGGTGTTTATGCTATAAATATTACTGATCTATCCGCCTCAATGACCCAGTGTTGATGGGTCTACAGCGTCCTCCATGTTGGACTGTCTCTCCTCTACGTGACACATTTCACGGTGTTCGGACGCTGTCTGTCCATCAGAGATCAGCTGGAGACCAGACAGGAAATAAACTGGGAGCTGAAAGACACGTTTCTCCTCTGAGGATCAATAAAGGTTCATCTCGTCTCGACTCGACTTCGGGAAACTTTCTTCTGTCTTTGGTTTTGTTTGTCAGACAGGAAGTGAGGATGTTGTTTCTTTACAGATGATTCGGCTGTCAGGAATAGAAAACATTCCTGACCACAAACAAAACCCAGTAAAAAATAACTGCAGACTATTTCTGTCCGTCCTCCAAACACACTGAGCCCAGTGTTTCACATCCAGCTTCTTCTCCCATATTTGGTCGTCCTCTGTGGTGATTGACAGCTCAGTCGCTCCACAGATGTTGAAAAAAAATATATAAATAAACAAAACAAAAAAATAATAAGAGGTTTCCAAAAATAGACAGAGAGAGAGAGACAGAGAGAGAGACAGAGAGAGACAGAGACAGAGAGAGAGAGAGAGAGAGACAGAGAGGGACAGAGAGAGACAGAGACAGAGAGAGACAGAGAGAGAGAGAGAGAGACAGAGAGAGAGAGAGACAGAGAGAGACGTTCAGTTTCTGTGGAAACGACTGATTCACCGAGACACATTTGTGACAGAACACACACACACACACACACACACACATATATAAAACACACACACACACACATATAAAACACACACACACACACACACACACACATCTTAAACATACACACACACACACACATCTTAAACATACACACATATATAAAACACACACACACACACATCTTAAACATACACACATATATAAAACACACACACACACACATATAAAACACACACACACACACACACACATCTTAAACATACACACATATATAAAACACACACACACACACATATAAAACACACACACACACACACACACACACATCTTAAACATACACACACATATATATAAAACACACACACACACACACACACATCTTAAACATACACACATATATAAAACACACACACACACACACACACACACACACACACACACATCTAAACACACACACACACACACACACACATCTAAACACACACACACACACCTGTAAAGACGCCTGAGTGGAGGGGGCGGTGAGCGACTTCCTGTAGTGAGTCATCAGTCTCATTAGTGAACAGATTATCAGTCATTCACCTCCATTAGCTACTTAATGAATGGCCTTTTATTCCCGCTGCTGTGCTCCTGCTGTACCTGTAGATGGAGCCACCCGCGGCTACAGAGCGCCCGCGCCGAAACAACGAGAGCCGTGATTGGTCGGCTTAGGCCGCTTGTGTCGGTGGAGTTTGTTGAGAGATTTGCTGCAGATAAAAAATGCGTCACGAGAAGAACATTTCTAATATGTTTGCGTGCGTTTCCATGGTTACCGATTTGCCTCTCCAGGTCGGCGGCCTCGTCCGGCGTGGCCCGGGGCAGGACGCCGGGGTCGCTGAAACTCGCCCTGAACAGCATCCCCATCACGAAGACGAAGAGGACGCCGCCGACCGCCGGGATGGCCGGGGTCAGGTTGGACGCCAGGAAGGGACAGCTGAGGACAAATAAAAACAGAGTCTCAGCCAATCACAGGAGCTCTCTGGTGGGGCCAACGAGGACGGGGTTTCAAAGCGTCTCAGATCTGTCTTTAAAATGAAGACTGAACTCTCTGACGTTCTACAGACGGTTGATCAGCATCTTCAGCAGTTTCACATTCGGTTACTTTTCCACAAAACAAGAGCTCACATGTAAAAACTGCATCTCTGCCTGTTTTCAGTTGGACGAGGATCAACTTTTTTGATTTTGTTTTATGACTCTGAGCCGAAGAATTATTGTTTTTTCTTCATCTATCAGGAAAAATAAGAGTCATTTTCACTCGACAGACTTTTTGTAGATTTCACTTTAAGAATGTGATAAATTGAGTCTCAGGTTTGCCTTTCAATCTCCTGTCATAGTGACACAAGCTGCAGGAAGTGGTTGCCGTGGAAACGGGAAACACAGGGGTTGCTGTGTTTTGGAAGTTGCAGTGAGGAATGTGGGAGGACAAAATGAGACCAACGTTCCAGACGTCTCTCGGCTCCGAGAATCTGTTTTCAGTCTGTTTTTGACTTTTAAAGTCGTCCTTCAACATAGAAAACATAAACAGCCGAATCATCTGTAAAGAAACATCGTAGTTGTTTCAAATATCAGAGTTTTTGTTTTATTGGTGAATTTACAGTTTTTCATACTTACTAAATGTTTAGTTTGTAAAATGTGGGAAAATAGTGAAAAACATCCATCAAAAACTCCAAGATGCTGTTTTTAAAAGCATCCGTCCAAATGTATTCAGTTTACTGTGATGAAACCAGCGGTGGAAAGAAAAAAGTACATTTACTTTTGCTGTACTTCATTACAATTTTAAGGTACTTTATACTTCAACTCCACTACATTTTGGAAGCGAATATTACTTACTACTTTTTGCTGCGCCACATTTATCTGACAGCTGTAGTTACTTTGATACTTCTCAGATTATTCATTCAAAATGCAATCAAATAAATCATGATGTATCATTATTACTGATTGAACTGCTCAGCGGTATGAAACGCCATTAAAATGAGCTGCAACATTAAAGTGATGAACACATGAATGCATCAATACTTATAATCCAATTCTATAATATATATTTTTCTGAATGAGTACTTTTACTTTTGGTACTTTAAGTATATCTTGATGCTAAAACTTTTGTACTTTTACTTAAGTAGGGATTTTGAATGCAGACTTTTGTAACAGCGTATTTCTACACTGTAGTATTACTACTTTTTACTTAAAGATCTGAGTTTTTCTTCCCCTGCTGTACACAAGTAGTGAACTAAGTTTATTTATAGATCAGATGTCAAAAGAAAAGTAGACACATAATAATATCGTACAAATAAATAAGTAAATAAATAAAAACGTCCGAGTCCCGATCATTGAGTCATTTCACTCTGGTCTCATTTTAATGCTCATGACCACCAGCTGAGGTCAAAGGTCAACTTCCTTTTTAACTTTACTCATTTAACTGCTCGAAGCATTTTAGATCATAAACCCAAAACATCAAAGTGTGTGCGTTTGTTCTTGCTTTTCTGTATTTGTGGGGTCCTAAAACCAGGGAGCCCACTCACGGTCCAGGGACCGACAACTTTGTGGGGACCAAAACACTGAAAACCCCCCAAAAGATGAAAAAACAGTCCATGTGCGTGTGTGTGCGTGTCCACTCACTCAAAGGTGAAGAAGAGGCCGCTGGTGAGCAGGATGAGGACCAGGGTCAGGTAGAAGACCCCGGTCTGTCTCGCCATCATGATCCTTCCGCCGCAGTAGAACCGGTTCCTTCCCGGGAACACCTGCCACTTCCTGCGGGGGGTCCGGCTCCTGTGGCCCGGGAAGGTCGGCTCTGTTCCCTCAGTGGGGGCCGGGCACGAGCCGCTGCTGCTGCGGGTGCAGATCTGGTTGTACTGACCCGGCTGCTGCTGGTGGTGCTGGTCCAGAGCCGCATGATGGATCTGAGACATGTGTCCTCACAGGTGAGCGGACAGATGAATAATGACAGACAGAAAAAAATATATCAGAGCTGTGCGCGTGCAGCTGGTGCGTTCAGGATCTCCAAATGTTCAGTCAGCCCCCCAAATGAATCCTCATGTCAGGGTTTTGTGTCTGGAGCCAAAACGAAAGCAAATCCGACATTTTTAATCCAAAATCTTCCGCTTTTATTTTGTAATATTTCGTAAACAAACACCAACTCGTGGTCAGAGACGCACGCGCGCGGGGTCCAAAATCCAAAACCCACCATAACACCCCCGCCTCGTGCCCATGCAGCGTCCCTCTCACATAATGCAGCGTTAATATCCCTGGATGATGGATCCGGTTCTGGTCGGGAGACGGAGCGGGACGGGACCGGGTTGAGCCGGGTCCGGATCGGGAGACAGCAGCGCTCTGGAGGATCAGAGGGTCTGTGTCGGCGAAGAGGAAGAGGAGGAGGAGGAGGACGTGAAGAGCATCCTGATCCTCCGCAGAGCTGCTGGAGCTCCGAGTCCCGGACTGCACAGATCCTCTAGTGACGAGATGGACCACTCTGTAGCTAAACCTCAGTGACACGTGAAACACACAGCGCTGAAATGATCAGTGGATTCATCGATTAAAAGAAAGTGAATTGATGGTTGAAGTGATTTTTCATGTAAACACATTTGATGTGATAATAACTCACAGCTCTGGTGTCTTAATGTTATCTCTTATATGTATTTCTTCACATCTCTACGCAGTATTTTATGTATGAAACAATTATTTAGCAGTACGAAATATACAACACATTTTACTCAAATATGATTCAATTCAATTCAATCGTATTTATATAGCGCCAAATCATAACAAGTCATCTCATGACACTTTACAAATAGAGCAGGTCTAGACCGACTCTTTATACAGTCACCCCCAAATCGTTTTATTACTTTTACCAAACAGATTAAGATATTACATACAAAACGGGATATGATATAATGTAGTTGTAGCTTCGAATCGATTTAGGAAATGGAGTGAGACCTCTTCATTTCAGAGAGCCAGAATTCTAGAACAATAGACGATCTTTGGTTCAGGATTCCGTCGCTGTGACCGTTTCCTCCGTCAATAAACAGATGCTCGACTTAAAATCGTAAAATAAAACGCACGCAGTGTTTCTTACACAAAATAACAAGTCATACTTAAATCTATTTTGTACATCATCACTTCTACTCTTATACATTCATATTTGTTTTGTTTTTAAATGCACGCCATTCTTCCGTTGCTAGCTAGCTTGTTTCTATCCGGTCACTTTACGCAGACGCACTGTAGCAACATGACAGCAGTTAATGAGAACCCAGCTGTGAATGTGGGAGAAGGAGCAGAAAGTGATGAAGAGGCCAAACTGCAGATGTTGAAAGGCAAGTTAGCAGTTAGCCGGTTAGCTTGTAGTTTATATTAACTGTAACTGTTAGCAGAGTTTGCTGTTAGCAGCGTTTTTCTATCTGAGGTCACAGCAATGTCGATTAGTCTGCTCCTCTGTGCTCCCTGTTCCACACCAAACTCTACTCAAAAATCAGGCATTTTTATGTTTCCTTGGTTACTCAGAAACCCGAACACCCTGCATAAACGAAATATGACTGCTGCTGAATTTGTATTTTCCTCCCGCACATGTACGTTCTCTTTCCAGTCGTGCAATATGACCGTGACGCCAGACTCCATTCAAAATGTCTACAGTTAAAGGTTTCCGTGATTAGAAAGAATTCTGCATAAGTCATTGATTTTGTTTAAAGATTGTTCCTAAAACATTAAGTTCTTCTGTTTAAGTCGACCAAATACAATCTTGTGTCTTCAAAGCGTCCTCGCCTGTCAAGTGTTGTAATAGCGTTTGGCCTCTGGGGTGTCTGCGTACAACATAAGTCTTCTGGTTGTAGTTTCCTCCTGCACATTATGACCTTTTTCCAGTCACGCAGAGACCGTAACGCAAGACCTTTAAGAATCCGTGCGGTTGAATGTTTCGGTGGTCATAGGGAATCTTGCATGAGCCCTAAAAGTAAACATTTATTAAAATACCTGCTGTTTGGCGAAGTATATGACTGTTGAAAGCAGCATCATGTCGTGTTTTGTGAAATATGTTTTGCCTCTTTAAATTGCTAAAAATGTAAATTAAGTTTGGCCTTCGGAGGCTCTGAATAAAGCAGGAGGGTAAACGTGGTTAAAGTAGGTTGTACTTAATGATATATTATGTTTTTGTTTTATTTTCTTTACTTAAGACAATAAAGGTAGTTTTTGTTTCTGTTTGTAGTACTGAAATCTGACTTCCTGTGTGCAGGTGCAACGTTCCTGACCACGGCGGCCTCTGCAGGGATGATGGCAGGATTTGGCTCCACGTTAGCGCTGGCCAAGAAAAAAAGCCCAGGCTGGTTTAGTAAGGTACACGTCTGCTGCCTGTGTGTTGGGGATATTATTGTTTCTCTTTGTGAAAGTGTCACCCAGTACAGAGATGATGTGTTGGTGATCAAATCAATCATCCAAATCACACAATTATTTTCTCCATGAATTGTTTGTCTATAAAATGACAGGACAGGAGGTTAGTTATTGTAGTTTGTCAGCAGGTGGAGCTGCAGCAGTGACTCACAGCTCATGGAGGAGATTCACATTAAAACACTAAGAGACAGATTGATGCAATTGGCATAAAAAAAAAATCGCACCCTTCTCTGACACATAACTCTGTCAAATCTGAGCAGACAGACATGACACACACGTCTTTAGATTTAGTGTGAATTACACTTTCTGGGGATATAAAATATCTGTACGCATCTTTCATAAACCACTTAGAAATCATAGGAAAAAAAGACGCTCCTTTAAGCTCCATTGACTGCAGAACTTCCCCCGAGAATCATCATGTTTTTAAATTTTCTTTCGTATCAAAGTAGTCCCGTGATACTTGTGTGTACATCCATGAGTACACTGCAAACAGGAAGTGCTAATAGCTAATTCAGCTACTATTAATGAAGTTGTGTTGTGTTGGAGGAGGTCACAGTGTCAGACTTTGAAAACTCCTGCGTTCGAGAAACCGTAACCAGAAAGGTTTTGGTATTTTTGCTTTAAAAAGTGACGTAAACGGTGATCAAAATAGTGGTGATTAATCTTCGGTTGAAAGAGCAATCCTCTGATGGATTTATCAGGTAGCACGTTGACAGCTTGCTGTTTAACTTGTGTGTGCGTGAGAAGCTAGCGATGCTAACTGCAGGTTGTTTACTTGTGATTCACTGAGCTAATGCTGTTATTGACGCCACCGCCGTGTGATTCAGTTTGTCTTGTTTTTCTCGAATGTCTAATCCGGTTAGTTCCCGGCGGAGTCCGAGTGTGAATTCTGATTGAATTAAAAAACGGTAGAAACACGTCTGGTTTCCCTCCTGACCAGATGTGACGAAAACAACTGGACGCATTCCTCTAAAGGTCGACCTTCAAATAATCAGCAGAAGAAACTTTCCATGAAATTTCAGTATTTCACAGCACGACCTGGAACTCATCCTGTTATCTGGAACTGTGTGTTGATTGGCCGCTCACAGGATCTGATTAAACGTGACGCACACGGACGCTAAACTTAGCGCGGAGGCACAATCGAGCGCTTGTTCCTGGACTCTATTTCCGTCACAGACTCGTCTTTGTCGTCTACGTTTCTCTGAACATGTCTGAGCCACATGTTGATGTTATTGTAGTAGCAGGATATGGAAAAACTTCCTCAGTACTTGAGTAAATGTACTTTGAGCTTTGCAGTGGTGGAACGTAGACAGAACCAGGATGTGACATGAAACTGGTCTCTGTCAGAAGAAACATCGGCTTTAAATCCTCAGTTTGAATCGGAGTGTAAAACGTGTTTCTGAGCGTCTCTCGAGTTTAATATTGAAAAAGTGAATTATGTGGATCTGCAGACTGTCTGACTTCCTGCTTCTTCCTCTTCCTGATGATGACGATGATCTTTAATTTCAGATATTTGTATTGTAGAGTTTCTTTGTTCTGCATTTCCGCTCCAACTTTCAACTCTGGGTGCATCCTTTATCTGATTTATTAAATAGTTAGTTTTTTGATCCAAAACAATACAAACAAATAATAAAAAGGAAGAAAAACGATCAGAAATGTTCAAAAGTTCCATATGGAGTCACGTCACACTGTCCACATACTTGAAGAGTTTCACTGTAATTTGCATAATGACGTCACCCTGCGTTTAACTGACCTGTGATCAGCGTGTCGGCTGCAGCTTGAACATTATGTTTTATGTCTGACAGAAACCTGGTCCAAGGTTTTACTGACTCTGGTTCTGTGTCTGGTTCCTGTGCAGGGTGTCGCGGTGACGGCGGCGGCCCCGGAGAGCGGAGCCTCTCTGGCCCTCAGAGCTCTGGGTTGGGGCTCCCTGTACGCCTTCTGTGGAGTCGGTCTGCTGAGTTTCACTGTGTGGAAAGTCCTCGGCGTTCACAGCGTACGTTTATCTGCAACAAGTTAACGGAGGTCTTTGTTTCCACGTTTTCAGTTTCCTCATCGAGTTTCTTCTCTTTCAGTTGCCAGAGTTCAGACAGAAGATGCAGTCCTTCTTCCCGTCCGTCCCAAAGACCCCCGAGGCTGCAGCTGGATCTGAACCTGTGGACTGGGACTCCGTCTTCAAGTCAAAGTGACCTGCTGCTGGAGGACCAATCAAATGAGACGACAGAGAAAATGAGACTCAGTGAAATCTCTGCTGACGTGTTTCTGAAGAGCTCAGCAGAGACCGGAGGATCCTCGAAACCAGTTTGATCCCAGTCTGGTTCTAACGTTACTTTGTTCTGCTCATTTATGGTTTTGGATCTGCGCTTTGTCGTCAGGCGATGAGACATTTCAGCTTCACACTCTGGTGTTTTTTTTAAAGGTGTGACTTTAATGTGAAGGAAGCAGAACTCCACTGAAAATATGTTCAATTCTGTCTGATGGGATTTAAAACAGGGAAGAGATGAACATGATGAACTGAAGTGGTTTTGAAGTGACGTCCAGACTGGTTGTAACATACTTGGTCCATAAAAGTCAGAGGTGAATCTTTGGGTTGATGTCCGACTGCAGGACGCCCTGCCTAGCCTGCAGGCGGAGAGTTGGCGGCTAAAATAGCAAGAGCAAAACTTCAGAGCGTCAGTTATTATTTCATATTTTACAACAGAGATGCTATTTTAAGCAGCTACAGATCAAAACATTAGCTTTCAATCCACAGCTAACAGGCTTGTTAACGCTAAGTGCTACAATATGGAAGTTACCCCTGATAATATTACACCAGCTCAGAATACAATTTCACCACAGTACAAGTACTTGAGTAAATGTACGCTTAAACGAAGTGATGGTTAAAATATTCTTCTGCTTCGCTGTGAAATGAAGTTTTCTCTGCTGATGATGCGTTCAGTGTCCAGAGTGTCGTCTGGAGACGCCGCAACTGTAAATAAAAACATGGCAGTTGTTTACTTGCTGTGTCTAATATTTCAGATTGTACATGCCGTCATCTTCTGAATATAAACTAAACCAGATTATGTAGCTAATGCTGCTTGGTGTGCTCATTTCAATGACAGTGGCAGGTTCAGGGAGAGTCGGTTTACCAGATGAAGATCAAGACTGATGATGATGAAACTGGAGATCTGTGGAGACAAACAGGAGCTGAAGGACGTTTCCTTTTTCATCCCGAAGGCTTGAAGTCAAACTTTTTAAGAATGTTTCAGGAGAGTTGAAGTTCACATGCTAACTATAAGCTATGAGGACTGTCAGCTAATGTTAGCGTGTTACCGTGTCTAACGATAGTGTTAAAATGCTAATTAACGCTATAGCATGTCAACTGGTACTATGTATAAAATGCTAATGTTAGCACTCAGCTCAAACACACCTGAATCTAGTAAAGCCCATTAGCCTGCTAACCTAAGTTGTGCTTTAAACTGGTTGCAAATGCTAGCACGTTAGCATTACGCTCAAAGCAAAGCTGAAGAACACATGAAGCTGATGAAAGTCCAGTCTGACAAGTTGAGTTGAAGATGTCAGAAAAACGACACCACAAAAGAAGATAAACTCTTACAATACTAAAAAAAAAATTCAGATTTTGAAAATAGTCATGATTTGAGTAAACACAGAATATTAAGTCATAAAGTTAAGTCACAGTCAGCTGTCTCAGTTCATGTTAACACTCTGTAGGTATCTTACCAACTAACTACAGTTTATATGATGAAACATGCTAATGTTAGCTAATCACACACATTTAGTTCTTGAAATGTTTTTCACGATACTCTCTCATAATCTTTTTCTCATAGAATGACCTGACTTTATCTTTTAATATTATGACTTTAACATTATCTTTTCTTGGAAAATTACATCTTAATGTCATTAAGTTGATGTGTAATGAACATTGCAGGCGGCAGACTTCAATCTAAATGAACCGTCTGTCTCAGTTTGTTGTTTGAACGTTCAGACCTGCTCACAAAACCATCCCAGAGCTGCGTTCACAGTGCTCAACCAGAGTTCATGTACGTTTATTCTTTAACATGTTGAGGAACATATAAAGATCTCATACTAAAGAAACAAAGTCTGTCAAATCAAACAGGAGACGTTCTGGATGTAGAGGTTTTCTTTTTTTCTCTCTTTACATTTGTTATAACTGTTTTTGAAGTTGTGTCCGTTAACAACATGATGAGTACAGTCCCGCCCCCCCCCCCCCACCCCCCCAGACCTCCTGTACATACAGTCTCTCAAATCAAACACACCCTCCCAGATCAGACCCCAAAAACGTCCTGAAACTGAGGATTTCTCCTTAAATACAGAAACAAGTCTTCACCTGCTGGGAAGAGAGAAACGACACGTTCAGGTGAGTTGTGATTATAAATGATGAGAATTCATTAATTCATTAATTCATTACCGGCGACCGTCACCGAGTCAAGACTCCAAACTTACATCGTCTATTTACAGGAGGATGATGGAGGGACATCTGGAGTTGATTGGTGGAGAACACATACAAAGTTCTTAAAAAACAGAAGGTGACGTCTGATACTGTTGTGGTTCGGCAAAATACTGATGGTCAAACTGCAGATGGTCAAAGATTCACATTTAAAGTAAAAAACGCCCAAAACAAACCTATTGCACCAAAACAAAGACTGAACATCAGTGTTTCCTCTGTCATATACCACATGAGAGAGGAGAGGCCTATCTACAACGTGTCACTATTTAAATAAATCTGACCCCGCCCCCAAATATCGAACTAAGCCCCGCCCCCCCCAAAACAGCCCCGCAAACGGAAAGAAACGACCACGTCTGTTTAAAAACATCACAGAGAGCCAGAACCCGAGCGTTCTCCGCCGTCACACTTTGGTTAAAACAAAACCACAAACTGACAAAAGAATAAAAAAACTTAAAAATACGAGTATTAAATATTTTTGTATTAAAATTACTTAAAAATCCCAAATAAACACTTTGCGGATGGAGCCGAGGAGCTATATATATATATTTATATATATATATATATATATATATTCTCTATATATATTCATTTGTATGTAAAAACATTTGTGTTCTGTTCTTTAAATAAAAATATAATAGGAGCCAGTTTGTCACACTGAGCGTGCTCCGGGGCGGTGTTCGTGTCACGAGCGGCCGATTTTAAACAGTACTTCACACATGATGGCCGCCACCGAGGAGTTGAGGGCGGCCGACAGCGAGATGTCCAGCAGCCGGCTCTCGTACAGAACGAACTCCGTCCGGTTCTCCTCCACCTTCGCCATGGCCAGCAGCGCCTTGGCGGCGCGGCACATCATGTTGACGCTGGGCGGCTCGGGCGGCGCGGCGGCGTGCAGCACGCCGTGCGAGCTCTGCTGGTACTGAGCCACCGCCACGCTGTCCTCCAGGAAGCCGATCAGAGTTCCCACGCTGCCCTTCAGCAGGGCGATGGCGCGTGCCGCCGTGGCGTCGCCCCGCGCGAGGTTGGACAGGACGGCCACCGCCATCTCCCGACACACCTGGCTCTTCCTCTCGCCCACGAGGCGCACCAGCGTGGTGTAGAGCTTCTGCTGGCGGCTGAAGGGGGGCGTGGCGAGCAGCAGGTCCACGTTGCAGTCCTGAATGCTCAGCTTGCACAGACACTCCAGCACGAGTCTCTGAGGGGAGAGCGAGGAGAAGCCGCCCACAGAGGGGAAGGGGTCCTGGGCCTCGGCGGACGGGCACACCATCCAGTGCAGCAGCCCGTCCAGGATGGGCAGGCAGATGCTCTCGGGGTACAGGGACAGGTCCAGCTGGCCCGACATGTTGGCCAGCGTCACCAGCGTGTTCTCCCTGAGCGCCGCCAGGCAGTCCCACCACCACTCGTCCCGGCTGCAGGCCAGACCCTGCTCCTCCTCCCGCTGGTAGCTGGGCGGCGTCCGTTTCCTGCGGGGGTGGTGGTGGTGCAGCAGCACCAGCCGGCCCAGGATCAGCACCAGGCCGGGGTGCCGCGACATGTCGGCGTCGTTCCCGGGGACGAAGGAGAGGCCGCGCACGATGTTGGAGATGCAGAGGCAGCGTTTGGCCAGAGAGTCCTGCCAGGACTCGGCCGTGGACAGCGGAGCCTCGTCCCAGCAGCGAGGCTCGTCCTCCAGCTGGCTGATGGGACTCCGAGCCGGTGACCTCGGACCTCTGACCTCTGACAAGGAGCCTGGAGAGGAGAGAGAGTTATGATCATTCACATTTATAACCACAGAAAAGATGCAGTGAAGAGCTCAGAGACCTAAAACTGAATAAAAAATGAAGAATCAGGGACAGTCCTCCTCCAGCAGAGAGGGAGCCACCTAGTGGACTAACACCAGTACTACAACAAACCCAAATCTCATATCATCATTCTTCTTCCTCGTCTAAACATTACCCACAATGCAACTCTTCCTCTGACAGTTGGGTCAGACATTGTGGTGTGTTATGCTAGTAGCAGCTAATGTATATTTCAATAAGTCAGTGAGGCCGCCTCCTCCTCCTCCTCCTCCTCCTCCTCCAGGTCTTTACCTTCTTGAGTTTCAGGTGGCGTCTCCTCACCAGCTGGCATGTTCCTCTCCACGCCTCCCTCCGCCTCCTCCTGCCTGCCCTCGTCCCCCCCACCCCTCGCCTCCCTCTCTGCTGGGTTTGGGGGGTTGGAGTCTCCCATCAGGATGTGAGCGGTGGAGTCTCCTCCTCCGGCCTTCCAGTGCAGGAGGCCACTGATGAAGCCGTTGGGTCGGCTGAGCTCGGCCCAGCGCTCCTCCACCTCCTCCCACTCCTCCCCCTTCTCCACCTTGATTGGCAGCTTGTCGTACTTGCTGGCCTGTTGGGGGCGGGGCTCTGCCTGCTCCTGGTGCTCCTCCTTCACCTCCACCTCCACTTTGACAACAGGTTCAGCAAGTGCAGCTGTGAGTAGCGGTGATGACGCCTCCATCTCCTCCGCTGACCTCCACCGTATCCTCTGCTCCTCTGCGGATTGGCCGTTTGATTCGGAGGCAGCAGCTTGTGGCTCCTTCAGCACCTCCTCCTCCTCGGGGGGGTCGTGCAGAGGTCCCAGCAGGGTCCTCTGGCCCTCGGCTCCCACCTCGTACTCCTCCAGAATGCCGAAGATCTGGATGAGGCAGCGCCGGTAGTGCTCCACGATGACCTCCAGGAAACCAGGAAGCTGCAGGACAGGAGGAGGTCAGCTGATCATTTCTTATTAACACACAAACAACCCAGTTTTTCTTCTGCAGCATCTCTGATAGTGGTCTTTATTTAATGGAAGCACTTTACTTTGAAACAGACTTATATTTCTAATTTCCCCTGTTTTAATGTGATCTTATTTTGGTAAAAGTCCTTCCTGTTTTCTGATCGGTTCCTGTTTTCATTTGCTGTTTATCTAAAGAATAATCCTCCTCTCTAAAGAAACTCTTTAATACCTAATTCCAGTCTACTTTGTTCTACTTTGTGTTTTTTTGTTTTTTTTTTAATCGCCGTTGAGTCAGTGAAACTTCCTGCACAGATATTTCACATTAAAAGCCTTCCAGTGGCCCTCTTGAGTTAAAAAGGTAAAGACCAGCAGATCACAGGACATGTTTGCTATGAAAGTTCACCACACCAGCTGTTAAAGACTATTAAGATGATAAATTATATTTATTTTGTTCACATCTTTTCAGATTGACAGTTACATCCTGGTAACTCGTAACGTTATAGTCGAGTATAGAGACTGCTGCTGTGTAATCCCTGTGTTCATTCGTTCATACAGAGCGGGGACCTGTGGT
The DNA here is from genome assembly GCF_043641665.1 of Enoplosus armatus. Taxonomy (NCBI): domain Eukaryota; kingdom Metazoa; phylum Chordata; class Actinopteri; order Centrarchiformes; family Enoplosidae; genus Enoplosus; species Enoplosus armatus. Next base: position 864,640 of record NC_092198.1, read on the forward strand.
CAGCAGCAGGTCTGCAGAGGACATTCAACTTCATGTTGCTCCACCAGCAGCCCAAACTGACCAATCACAGCTCCTGATGTCTCCACTCTGTAAAGGTACATTGTGACCTGAACACGGAGGAATGAATCCAGTGTAGCCGGACTGTGTGTGTGTGTGTGTGTGTGTGTCTGACCTGTGTGAGGCTGAAGGACCCCACAGTGCTGTCGTCATACAGCAGGATGTTGATGGTGTCCAGAGCCCAGGTGCTCTCTGCTAACAGGCCGGACTTCAGTGACATCATCACCCGCCACGCCTCCGGGGTTCCTGATAGGACGAGTTCAAGAGTCATACAGCTGAAGTCCTGAGACCTGGACCTGCACTTGGTTTGTACTAAACTGAACTTTAGGGAGGAGGTTGGTGTGTCTGTCACAGTGTGTTTAGTGTGTGTGTGTCACAGTGTGTTTAGTGTGTGTGTGTGTGTGTGTGTGTGTGTGTTGCCTCACCTGTGTCCTTGGCTGTGAGCCGACGTCGTGGCTTCAGTTTAGGGGGGGTGGCCTCCACAGAGCTGAGGGGGAAGCTGACCTCTCTGTGGATGAGGTGGAGGCCCTGAGTGGGAGGGGGGCCGTGGGGGAGCCCAGGCTTCTTCATGGAGGGCAGGTAGGGGGCGCTGTTGGGGGACAGAGAGCCCCCCAGTGGCCGGGGGAAGGAGGAGGGGCTGTGAGAGCGGGTCACATGGTTAGGGACGGTGGGTGTAGCCTGAAAGGCGGAGGAGGGGGGCTGTCTGGAGGGCAGGGGGGGCATGGAGGGGGAGGGGGAGGACAAAGAGGAGTGGGGGGGGTACGGTGGCTGGCGTTGGCCTGGATGACTGGGGGGCCACTGGCTGTCCTGGGGGGCCCTACCCTCCTGCTCATCTCCTCGGCCCATGCCCGGGTAGGGGGGCCCCTGGCCCTGCCGGCTGTATGTGTAGCCCATGTCTGTCCTGGGGTGCCACATGTTGGCCTGCAGCCCCTCCCCGGGGCCCCCAGACACCGCAGACGGTCCTGAGCCCATCATGCCATGCTGCGGGGGCCCCTGCCGGTCCCGGGCGTACGGATACGGGTACTGGCCCTGGACGGGCCGGCGCTCGGGGCCCATGTAGCCCCCACCTCCTCCACTGAAGGGGCTGAACATGTCGGTCTGCTGAGAGCCGAACTGCTGCACAGCGAACGCTTCGCCTTCGTGACGCTTCGCAGGAGGATACAGACCCTCCATCGGACGCTTGTAACCCTGAAGACACAACAGAGACCAGTGAGGACCAGCAGCCGGTCTGGTTCATCCCTCACCAACAGGCATCAGGACGGGGTCTACAGAGTCTGACCAGCAGCAACCTAACAAAACTCTTCAGGAGTGGATGAGAATCTTTTAAATCACTGAATAACTTTTAACTTGAGGTTATGATTCCAAACCTTTATAGAGTTCATGTTTGTCTCATGATCTCATTTAAAGATGATACTCGTCTGTTTTTCTTACTCCGAACAGTTACGTCGGTGAGGGGTTAACAGAAAATAAACCTTTAATTTCATATTTCAAATGCAGTCAGAAGTCAGTCAGAGTAAGTGCCATCAGACTGAAACTCAAGACACATTTCATGTGGATGAGCAGAAGTGACTGAGTTACATTTAACGTCTGAATGTTTCCACTATTTGTCCTTTTGATTCTCAATGTTAATTTCAACTTATTTAAACATTTAAATGTTATTATGAATAAATAGAAAATATTTGTGTAGTGTTTTTTCCTCTCATCGTGGTGCCGTGACCTCTGACCCTTGACCGCCTCAGAGTGCTCACCTGCTGCTGAGGGTACAGGGGCTGATGGGAAGTGTAGGCCATGCTGTGTGGATACTGCTGCCCGTAACCGTCATGTCCGTGCCTGAAGAGAGGAAGTAAAACTTTATTTACACACAATGTGCAGACAAAATGTAAAACTCCATCTAAAATACAGTCGTATAAAAAACTAAATTAGAAACTTGAAGAACACTTTTAAACTCCTCTCACCTCTGGTGGGGGTACCTGTTGGCGGGGTACATGCCGGCCTCGTTTCCAGATGGACCCATGCTGTTCTGACCTCCAGGGGGCGCCATGCCTCCTTCTGGCCCCATCACATGGTCCAGCCTACAGGACAGAAAAAAACAACATCCACACAGGAACGTCAGGGTTTCTTCAATAACTGGCACTTTGAATTACTTACTGAATAAATATCTGTAAACATTCAGTCCTGTCCTGTTTCAGCACAAACACCACATCTACAGGTGATATTAATATGGACCAACAGAACTCCTGAAACACCAGTTTCTCACCTCCGCTCGTAGCCAGGGCCGTAGGGGTACTGGGGTCTGGGGCCCATCCCTGTCAGGGGCCCAGAGGGTGGCCCGCGGGGGTACATGTCCTGCATGGCACCGCTGGGTATCTGACTGGGACCAAACGCCTCGCCAGGCCCCAGACCTGCAGAGGAAAAGATGAAGACAGTCAGTGCTCTGAAAAAACCTTCCAATGATGCAGTTTAACGTCGTGGCTTTATTATTATTTATTATAAATGTATTTTATTGTCTTGTTTTTTACTTTTAATTTTCTGGAAGGAAGAAAATCTAAAACCTGGTTGAGTATTTTGGGAAATGCTCAGTGGTGATGTAATGTGGATGCAATGTGAGAATGAGAACGTCTGTATGGCCCTTTAATGAGATAATGAAACAGTTGAGGTTTTGACCACCGGGGGGCAGCAGAGCACAGTGACTACACCTAAAGGCCTGAATAAAGCTCCGAGTCAGAATCAGAATCAGAAACACTTTATTGATCCCTGGGGGGAAATTATACCATGACACTTTTACTGGGCAGGGCCAGAGAGCT
>NC_092198.1:872500-880000 GCF_043641665.1 Enoplosus armatus
GAGGCAGAAAGATATCTCAAAGCTGTGGCAAATCAACCAAAACTATCCAACAGGAGAAATCTCACTTCAGGGAGAGAAAATGGGTCAGATGATGGGTCAGATAATAAATAATTTAGAGAACTAGTTGGAAGAACTTGGTGCTCCTTAAAGGTGCATGCCAGAAACTTATAATCAAACATGTTTTATATTTTTGAAGCTGTTGCTGAATCTGGTTCCATGTGGCTGAAAAATCAAGTCAACTTACAGGTTGTACAGGTTGTTTCTTCAATATTGTGCAGTCCTACACGACAGTTACAAACCGTCACAACACACACAGAGCAACAGTACGACCCAACCTTCGTCATTTCAGTCAAATGTAGTTCACTCTGCGACTCGCACGACATGCTGCTCCTCAAACACAACTGAAAGTCAGTCAATTCATAACGTTTCCTTTAGTTCTGCAGATTATTTTTCATAAAGCTAGCAGTGCCCCGTGGCTACAGTAAGAAATGCTGTTGGTTAGAAACCTGGTACTAATGCTGCCAGGGGTTTGGATTCAGTTCCACCAGGACAAGCAGTTAATACACTTACAATAACAAGTTTGGAGGTTCATTATTAAAATGATACTGATCACAGGTGCTTGATTTCAGTCCATTCGGGCTGACAACCATGCAATCAACATGTGGAAGTACTTTGAAAATACAGAAACTCTGATAGTGCCTGTAAATGACTGAGGAGGTTGTGCAGCACTGTGACGGACACCAAAACACATCCCAGCTGAGACAGAAACCAGCAGCCAACATGGCCGACGACACAGTCACAGCTCACAGAATGAGACTTTCTCATTAAAACAGTCCTTTTTATGCTTCTGCATTTCTGATTAGTTAATTCATGTGGCCTCTTTAAGCCTGCAAAATGTCAAATTCCTTGGATTAAACCAATTTTTCATGACATATTATTATGTATACTTATGGAACTCATTACAGTCAACTGGCAGAGATGGAAGTCGGGCCCACATTCTTAGTCAAACCTCGACCACACAAAACCTTCAACTAGAAGTGGATATAATATGGATAAAATCTGCTTTATAATACTTTATGGGAAAGTAGTGAAATGACTTTGATGAACAACGATCTGTACAAAACTCAACTCAGAGGAGCCGAACTGAAGACGACACATCAAATATATATTATATGTGTTTAAGTTTTGTAGACCTGTTCTCTGACAGCAGGTTGAAATCTAAAACGTCCTGTAACTGAAGGGTTTTTAAATCAAGGAATTTGATTTGAACTTGAACTCGCTGCCTTTTTTAAATGAGAGAGTCTCACAGGAAACATCAACACGATGAAACTTCTGGACTTCAATAGTTACAAAAAAATAAATAAAAGAATAAAGATCAGATTCAAGCACAGATCTGCTTTGTCCAATGAAAACCTTGCATCTCCAAAAAGTCACATTTGGTGAAACTGGTTTAAAAGAGCCTGCTGGCTTTCGGAGAGTAAAATAACAGAAAGCTAAGCTAAGCTAAGAGTTAGACTAAAAGCGACATAATCTGGAGTTACGAGGTTTTCACACATCAGCAGCAGGAGTAGGGCTCCATGGTGATGAAAGAAAAGAGGACCAAACAGAGTTACAGTGAAAACCATTAAAAAAGAAGCATGATTTGACATTTACACACCGTAGAAGCCTTAAAAATACAAAAACATATGGAAAAGTGTGCTTAGCTTTGCACTTACGGGGCTGGTGGACGTCTTGGGCCAGGCGGGGCTGCTAATGCTATCACTGTCCTCCCCGTGATAGGAGGACAGACTAGCTGAGCTGGGGGACATGGGGGAGGGAGTGGGGGGCTTGGACACACACTGAGAGCTGTAGCTGTCCTGTGATACAAAACACACACACACACACACACAAACACACAAACACACACAACAGAGCCATGTGGTGAGGGGACGTCAGGACGGCAAAGTAGAAATTTAAAAATAAAAATAAGAACGTTTTGTTGTTAATGTTTCGGAGAGCAAACACAACCCGACGAGCAGAAGCTCAGGAGTGAAACCTTCCTTTAGATGTTAGCATTAGCATTTAGCAGCTGGGAGTGGCTGGACAGTCAGGTTAATGTGGTGTCTGCTCTGGTTACTGACCCAACATCAAGACCAAACATTCAGTAACAAATCACCGTTTTAATGTTCATGAAGGATTCATAACATGTATAAAAGTGCACATTGAGGATGTTGACCTCACAGTCAGCACGTGACAAACCATATTAAGTAGTATCATTAGTAGCATTAAGTGTTTAAGGGGCTTCTTATGACGACAATTGAAAATGAATTGGTGTTGGAGTTTTTTTCTTTAATTCGGTTTATTTGACCACATCAGATTGACCAAATGCCAGCATCTTCAAATGAGAGTTTAAGGAGAGAACTGAATCCTGATCAAACCAAATCTAACCAAACATCAATAATACAGTCAGGTTTCTCCCTCTGCTTCGAACAACACAGATATCTGCCTCAGTCTACCCGTCAGGTTACTGATATTTTGAGTTGCTCTGCAAAAACATCTAGTTATCTGGGAAAATCGTGGAATTGTTGTGAATTCTAACAGCCAAGTGAGCTTCTAGACTTTGAAGTTTCCACCCTGTTCACATGTTCTTGTTGTCTCACATCTATTCTGAAGTCTCTGACAGCTGACAAAAAAACATACACCGAACCAACGGAGCGTCAAACTACGAGCAAACTGCTTCAGCACAAAACAAAAAGTGGCAAGAATTAGCAGCAACACAGCCTCTCTGGAGAAACACGAAGCCGAGCCGTTGTAACTCCTCGACAAACTGCAAACACAAAGCAGCCAGTTCTCATCAAGTGAACCCGAGTCAAAGCAGAGACGAAGACAAGTCGTCTCACGTAACCCCGACCGCCAGATCTACATCCTACACAGATCTGTGATCAAGGCCGACTCTTCACTATTGGATAACGAGGAGAGGCAAGTCAAAAGACGGCAGCGAGGAGAAGTCTGAGCTTTCAGAACTCTCCAGCTGCTGAGCTGAGAGTGAACTAAACAAGAGCAGAAAAACAAGATAAAACAAGCCAGACAAGAAGAAGAAATCTAAACAGAAGCCGTGCTGGAAGGAACTCTGGCTCATGTTGGCAGGAACTGGTTATTTTGGGTTTTCTGTAGCACTTCCAAACCAGCCAAACTCAGAAGAAATAATGACACCATGCTGCCGGAAACAAATTGATCAATACTGTCGACTAGAATGAGGAGTGCCAACTAGGAAGATCCGAAGAAGCAGCAGGGAATCATTTTCTTTGAGAAACATCTCCTGGTTGGAACAAACAGACTGCACTAAAACGTTAACACGTCAATCTATATTATAATTTTCTTCTACAAGTTGCTTACGAAGTCTGGCAGATGCTGTTTTTTAATTTTTAAAAACTTTGTGTTGTTTATGGCCTCGTCAATATCTCTTCCTCCAGAAGCCCCAAGACGTGGGTTCCTACTGAGTCCCGTGTTTCCCAACTGAGTTTGGTTAGAAGCTGATTTATTGAATAATATGCACCATGTAAGTACATCGACTGAAATATTAAAAGGTATTCAAGCCATATTCTGAAACAGGGCCTGCTTTAAGAGAGCATCAAAATTCAGAACAAATGCAGGAGTCGCCTTGAGGCCTTTTCCATTTCACTTTATATTGATCAGTTAATGATATTACCACATATTAATTGTGACGTAGTGAACCTGGAGCCTTTGGGACCCTGAGGCTTGCTTTGCCTGCTGTGCTGTTCAGTTCAAAGCTGTGGAACAAGCGAGTAAGTGTCCCACTCAAAAAAGGTTTTGAAAGTTTAATGAGGTGGGAAATGCAGACTCATTTGTTAGACCGTAATGATGCACACAATTAATTTTGGTGAGAAACACTGAACACAGACAGATGTGCAGTTATTAACAATAAAAACTCCACAGGGTCTGGCCTTTAAACAACCTTTAAACGTGATTGTGATTCACGTTGTCATGGGGTGTAGTGAAGGGGCCGGGCAGTGCATGTTCTTGTCAACTACAAAGGTGGATAATCATCTTTAAAGTTGTATCATGGGACTCCTGAATCAGCAGAAAGGTAGCTTCTGTAGTTTAAGAAGCAAAACCTTCTGGGGGGCAAACAGTCAGACCACTCGACAAAATGTAGGCAGGAGGAGCGATCTGCTGACCGCGAGGAAGGAATTCAAGCATCTTAGAGACTTGTGATGACAAGTTAAAGAGTGAGATCACCAATCTGTCGCCATCAGGCTCAGCTCTCAATCTGCATGCAAACCTTCACCTATATTCATGAGCTCTGGGTACTGACCAAAAGATGACTTCCTTCAAACCCCTAAAGACATTTAAAAGGAGTTCAGAGGAGAACCGCTGCTCCTTCACATTGAAAGGAGCCACTTGAGGTGGTCCATGCATCTGATCAGGGTGCCTCCATAAGGTCTCCCTGTGGAGGTTCATGTCCAACATGGAGGAGACTCAGAAGCAGACCCAGAAGACACTCATCAGACACGAGAACAGGAGTTGGAGGGCGTGGCTGGAAAAGACGAACCAACCCTAAAAGTACTCTGCTGAAGTCGCTGTCTCTGTGGACCAGGACCTGCATGGTTGACTGATGGATTCTGATTTGATTCTACACAAATACACAACAACATTTCTAATGATCTAAAATGTCAGTGGAGGGTTTTGATGCCTCAAGGCTGAAATAGTTGCATCTTTGCTTGAAAGGTGCAAAACAATACTCAACACTGCCATTCCAAAACCTGCTGTTAAGATGCATTCTTGCAGTAGGCTCAGCACACATGCATCTGGTAGAGCATGCTAGGACAGCAAAAACAGCGTAGTGGAGCTGGCGTGAATGGCAGAGCAAACAGCCACTGTGATTGGTTAACAAAGCCAAAGGACACACCTTGGATTTGGGTGCATCTGTGGCTGGGCAGACGCCCTCTTTGCTGAGCTCAACCCTCTGCTTGGCATCTGGATGAGCACCCATCCCTTCTGCTGGCATCATCATGGGGCCTGGAAGAGAAATTATCAGGTCATATACAAAAGACAACACATCCACATTCAAATGGTGGCTCCAAAAATACTCCTACTGGCATTGGGATTTATGGTCCTACCTGAGGATGGGGCATTGTAGGGGGGTCCCTGTGGTGTCATCCTCCCAGAGTTGCTGCCTGGTTGCTGGCTGTAGGGACCTCCAGGACCTCCAGGACCTCCGGGTCCTCCAGGACCTCCAGGACCTCCAGGGCCCATTCCTCCCATTGGTGCCATGCCCAGGTAGCTTCCCTGCCTGGACACCACAGAAGAAAAAGGGGTTTCATAATTATTACGAGATGTGATCACAGTGGTGGCAGCTTGCATGCAGGAGGTTACGTTGAGGAAGAACAAGAGGAATGAAGCATCCGTCTTCAGGACCCGTGCAGTTAGTGGACTGAAGGGGTTCTTATGGTCTTATGATCAATCTCAACTTTTACGTTTCGACAACAAGTCCTTCAAAGCAAAAAAAAAAATGTAAATTTGAACATCTACAACTGAAAGACAACTGCGTAACTCCATCTACTGAGGAAGATCATGCGAAATGATCAAAAGCTCCAGAACACCCAGTGTAGTATAACCAGGAGCTCCAGCCAGACGCCCTGTATCTGTGAGTAACGATGTTCGAGTAAAGAGTCTGCTCTCCTTCCTGACAAGAAGTAATTCAAGTGGACCATCCACGTAGATCTAAAATTCTACATTTGTTTGTCTCTCTGATGGGTGAACCAGTAGAACCAGTATGATGAAATCACTCCACTGTCCTTTCACTCGTGTGGATCAAACTCTTGACAGTTTCAACTGACTGAGCGTAAATTAAGTTTAATCAGCTGTGGATTAAAACGTTTCCTGATGAAGACACATCAGCGACAGCAGCAGCACCTCTGAAGCCATGCAGGACCCGTCAGACAGGAAGTGGTCTGGTTAGTAAAACATCCCATAACCTCTCTGTGAGCAGCAGAGCCTGACACATACTCATAGCACAGCTTTGTCTGTTTTATCCTGAGAATAAACCAAACACGTTGTTCATAAGATTTGGACGACACACCAAATAATAAAAATCCAATGAGGAACAACTTTATTGAAATGTCATGTTTCTGTATCTGTCAGGTTCTGGTACCAAACCTACCCATGATGCTCAGGGGGGGTCTGCACGGGCTGAGCATAGGTTCCCTGCTGGGAGTGGTGAAGAGGGTGAGGAAGAGGATGGTGGTGAGGGTGAGGAGGGTGAGAGGGGTGAAGGGTAGGAGAGAGGGCAGGTCGACCCCCGGGCCAGGACTGGTTGTGGTAGACTGGGGAACGAGCGAAGGGAGGCCTGGAGGGATGGAGGGATGAGGGAGAAGCAACAAAAACTTTGATTTGATCCAAGCTGTCGAAATGGAAAATATCAGTAGCAAAAATGGTCAAATGCAAAACTCAGCAACCAACTAAACTCTTTCTTTCACTCTTTAAGTTCTGATCGCTGGATCCATGTTGGATCTGACTTCAGGTTGATAAAACATCTGGATTTACTAAACTCAGAGGCTGAAGAATCTCTTATTGAATATTTGATCTCTTTGATCTTGACATGTTATGAATATTTAAACTGACTCTTGTTGTTTTTCCAAATTTCTAAACTTTCCTGGAACTCCTGAATGGTTTTGCTTTTCCAGACTCTTCCAGACTTCACCCTGTAAGGTTGCCTGGCTCTGTCTAGACTCACCTGCCCTGGGCGGCTGTGGCAGAGGTGGAGGAGGTGGAGGAGTTGGCACTTGGCCCTGCGCTGGGGCCGACCTCGGGCAGTTTGCGGCTGGCATTTGGCCCCGGAGGCCCCATGCCCTGCCCAGCGGGCTGTGGCATGCCGGGGGACGTGGGGGCCATGGTGCTCCCTCCAGTAGGGTAAGGCCGCCCCCCGGGGCCAGGCCCAGGGCCGCGACCTGCTGGGGTGGATGGGCCCTGACCGTGCATGGGACTGCTGGCGTTCAACCCCAGGCTGTTGGTTAACCCGGGACCCGGGCCGGGGCCACTGTAGTTGGCACTGGGGGCCCCACCGTAGTGGGGGGGCCGAGGGTAGTTACCTAAAGAGAGCGAGGAGGGAACATTTGAAAAAACGGTTTCACTTTTGTTACTTTTGTAAGTGTTTTTCCTTCCAGGTCACAGTGTATACCTGGGGGTCCGTACTGGCCGTATGAGCCGCCCTGCTGGTAGGAGCCGTGGTGCATGGGCCCCCCCGGTGCTGAGTGAGGGGACATGGGTGGTGCTGACTGCTGGGGGCCAAACTGAGGCCCCTGGGTGCTACGGTGCATGGAAGGAGGGAAACCTAAGAAAAGACAAAGACAAGGGAGAAGAAGGTAAGGGACTGATGTGTTTAGTCTAGCTTAGCACAAAGACTGGAAGCAGGTGGAAACTGCTAGCCCTTCACATGTTGCATGTTGTTAGCTAACAAGCTAGCCACCACATGCTGTGATTGTGATAAAAAAAAACGCT